>NC_136977.1:24398058-24466405 GCF_032717465.1 Coenobita brevimanus
AATAAAGACTAAGAGAGTGACAGAGTTGTATCATTATTACCTTCAACACCTTTCTAACTTAACCTAAACTAGCCAAAGAATGTGAGGGAAGAAGCTGAAGAAAGTAAGGAAGAATAAGAAAAAAAATGCAGGCTTCATTATTCAGAAAAAATAAGCTGAAAATCTTTATTCTATTTGATAGGTATTTTCTTCCCAAGGGGGTGTTGTACACACGCACGCACGCACACGAGTGACACTCCATTACACTATTACCATGGCTCTCTCTCTCTCTCTCTCTCTCTCTCTCTCTCTACCACCCACCAAGGCACCCTAGAATATGCCACTCTACCCTTCATGACCCCGCTTGACCCCTGTGATGGATGGCAAAGCCTGGGTCCAAACCTTTGTCCCGGTCACACCTTTGTTCCTCACCCCATATGGAACAGTTTGCTAACGATGTGGGTCTGTTTACCCTCCAGCACTACAGGGTGGCCCACAAGTTTTAACCTCTTCAATCCCATGACTTTTTTTTTTTTTTATACCGCCAGACGGTTTTCTTCATCTAATGAGAGATTTTTTTTTTTTTTTTTCGAATTGGACGGGTTAGATATAGCTTCATTAACCCCTTCGCTACGAGAGATCCTTGAACGCGATGACTTGTTTCTTATCATCAATCTTATTATCTCCAGGGTATTTTATACACCTTAGGACCGACTCTTCGAACTGGATGGGTTAGATATGGCTTGAATTAGTCCTTCTTTACTAATGAGCTCTCCTGGACTGAATAAAATCGTCTGGTAGGAGCAAAAATACACAACCCAGTTACTTGGTGGTCAATGCTTGTAGTTCGACAATCGTTCTGAGTGAGTTTAATCCTACTACCTCCAGACGATTCTATGCGGCCGAGAGAAACCCTATACAAATGCAAATTTAATATCTTCTACGTCTTCAAAGCGTTGGTAGAATATTTTTGTCTTTTCGTTCTGTAATTAACGCCAAGCTGAGAAAATTCGTCGGACGGTTGTAAGAAGAGACTAAAGAAAAAGTTGATTTCAGTGTGCCCCGGCTGGCTAATTAACTACGATATTAAGTTCATTAAACTCTTCACCCCGAGGACGTATTTTATATTTTATTCTTGTCATTTCCGGACGATTTTTGTCACATCGGGGTAGACGTGTCGAATTGGAGGCGCTAAATATCGCCTTAAATTAACCTCTTCCACCGCTAGAGATTATTTACAAGCTTAATAAAATCATCTGGTAGCAGGAGGGGTATAATATAAGAGATCATTATACTAAGATTTTTTTTTTTTTTTTTTTGACAGGGCAAGAAAAACAGTTTAGACGTAATTCCATGGTTACAAGAAGCTGATATAAAGCAGGGTTATCTGAGTTTCCTCTGAATTTTACGGTTATCTCAACGCCCCGGTCCATCACGCGGTGTCCCGGTCCATCAGCTCATTCTTTAGCCTCTTCCCCAAGCTAAACAAACACGTCTGACGATAACACGAAGATAAAACATAGGGTTATCTGCGAGTGCCACAGCTGACCACTTCATGCTTAACCGTGTGGGTTATCTTGGCAGTAAACCAGGTAGATCTGTGCATGTCTGAGAGGTTAGTGGTCACACCTCACGCTATAAAAATACAGTGGGTCGGGGCCGTGTCACCAGTACTCTCTCCTCAAAAAAAGGGGAGGGAGAATAAGTAAATGAAAAAAAGAGAGAACATTAAAAAGGAAATTTGAAAGAACACTAAAAGGAAAGGAAGGACAGAAAAAGGAACATTAAACATCAAAGAAAGGACAATAAGAAGGAAAGTAAGAAACAAAAAACATTAAGAAAGAAAGAAAAAGAGAATAACACAACTATACAATAGCTTCAGCTGGATGACCTAGAGTTTCATATTATTTTAGTTACCTCCAATCGATATTACTCGACTATGGGAAACCGTTCGTGGTGAAACAGCTACATCTTTCGGGGGGGAAAAAAAAAATCTTGGTTAATAAGTTACAAACGTTCCCTGGTAGTATCGCATTTCTAAACTTTTTTTTTTCTACCACAAAATGCTTCTATATGGAGAAGGCATTCCGTACTGGCTTAGAATCAATCTCTGAAAGGGTTACAAGCGGTCTGATTAAGCTAAGAAAACGCATTTCTTAGGTCGAATAAATCTCTGGAGGGGTTTGAACCGAACTCTGTTCACCCCTTCAGTACGATGGTTTTCTTCTCTAATAAGTTCTATAGCCAAATAATCTTATTCACGTTAGGATGTGATGACTTTTCCTAGTGAATGGGTTAATTAAGAAAACACCTGATGACCCAGGTAAACAACAGATCTCCAGACAAGCTCTTCTACTGGTGTCAGCTCAAGAAAATAAGTACCACTACATATAGGATTGAAATTAGATTCAAAATGAAGTTTCTCCACGTTTCGGTATGTACCGTAATTTTGAGTGGATGAACACTGGACCTAAGCGATCTTTCTCCATTTGTGTGAAGTCTGAAAATGATGAGTAAATAAAACTCGACCTGAGAAATTCCACATTTCAGTTTGTAAAGTAATTCTGAAAGCGAATATACTCCACATACTTCTGCATGTCTAGTAATTCTGAGTGGAAGTGATATTTTATGTTTCGATCTGTCTGGTAATCCTAAGTGAGTGAAATTGGACCTGAGCGATGTTTGCTTATGTTTCGGTCGAACTTTGAATTGGGATTGAGTGGTCTTTTTCCTGAGCGATGTTTTCCCGTATTGTATGGTACGGCTGATGATTATGACTGATCAAAAATACAGGCTAATACATCCATCCATCATCCAATCCTACATTGCCCCATGAGGAGCGTAGAAGCCCGGGGCTAGGCGGTTCGTTCCGACATTTAAGATGAGAGTGACCAGCCTCACTCATCCCTGAATGGCATTACATGAGCAATCAACCCCAACCATCCCTTGGATATAAACCTTCACCGGCTCAATCCGATTGGAGCGCAATAATTACCCACTAAACCACCAGGCGCCAAAATTTGGCAATATGGTTACCACCCAGCGTAGTAAATGGTTTCCTGGTGCACAGGAAACCATTTGGCTTGTCACTCGTGTAGAGTCACCCACAGGCTGAAGGAAGTGGAAAGAATGAAGGAAAGAAAGACAGAAGAGGGAGTGCAAAGTCACCCGTAGGCAGAAGGACAAGGAAAGAATGAAGGAAAGAAAGACAGAAGAGAATGGAAGGAAAGAAGGATGGAGAGGAAAGGAAAGAAGGATGGAGAGGAAAGGAAAGAAGGATGGAGAGGAAAGGGAAGACACCCGAGAGCAGCACTACATCGAGTGAGTGGATGGTGAGCGCCCCCACCCAATATCACTTTATTCAAATATAGATTTTGGGGGGAGGGGAATGATGTCACTGAATGACAACAAACAGTACACTGTATCAATAAATTTCTGCTCCTTTTTCAAAATGTAAGGTCCAGCAAGAGTGACGGTCCATTTTTTGTTGGCCCGTACCTCGAGGTGTGGCTGATCTAATTTTCCGATCTCTTGGCGAGGGCGAGTTGATATCATGCATTACGCGGCGTCCCCATAATATTTGTCAAATAGGTGAGGAGTAGGCTGATTGTGTGTGTGTGTGTGTGTGTGTGTGTGTGTGTGTGTGTGTGTGTGTGTGTGTGTGTGTGTGTGTGTGATGAGAAATTCATGGGAAATCCTACTGTGGTGGGGTGGCTGCATTTCTGAATCATACTAGCGACATGACATCCAGTGAACCCCGATATGTTGTAACAATGCGACAATACATGAAAGGACACACTACTGCATCCGCTTCAATGTCTGCCCGCCGGTGGGATCAAACCAGTAGCTTGCTTTGATCCACCCAGCTACTATATCAAACCCAAATAATCTGGAAATTTAGAGATAAGCAACTGAGACCGCCTGTAAGACATGGTAAAATTATATAACACAGGGAGTGACGTGATTGGCAAAGAAGAAGAGGAAGACCGAGAACTGGGTGGAAAGAAAAGATGCCAGAGTATGCTGGGAAGGCGGGAAGAAGGGGGTCGACAGAATCACCCGGAGGACATTTTGTTAAGGCTACCTCGCACTGGATGCAGAGTCAGACAATAACCCGACAGACAGATAGGTAAATAGATAGACAAATAGAGAGACAGACACGTATGTGCACAGACAGACAGATGGGTATACATTTTTTCAAAGTTTCTAGGAAATACGAGATGAACAATTGAAAGAACATCCGCAAATCCTGATAACATTATGCGGCTGTGAGTCCTAAATTTCTAGAGCAGGTGAGGTTAACAGTATCGATGAACATCTGGATATCATGGCAAAATTATACCTGAGTGACTCCTCCTCCAGCCAGACTATATTAATATCATTACAAGACAATTGCAAGCCGGGAAAAAACTAGATAACAAGTCTCGTATTAGAGATGTGATAGAAATTGGCTAAGGAATAAAATAAGTAGAGATAATGTGGGAGTTGATGTGGGTAACGATGGCTGGGAGTGAGGGTGGGTGTGGATGTAGGTGGAAGTGGTTGTGGGGTTGACAGGCGTGGATAAGTGGGTGTGGGTGGAGGTGGAGTGGGGATAGGTGCGGGAATAGAAGTGGGTGTGTCTGTTGGTGTAGTGTAGGTGGAAGTCGGTGTACTGTAGGAAGGGTGGGGTGGGTGGTGATGGGCGTGGGAACAGAAGTGTCAGCAGGTGGAATCTGGAGGCGTTGCTGACTCATTCTGCTCGAGGCCCGGGAAGGAGAGAGGGATGGAGGAGGGAATGTAGGGAGTGGGAGACGGAAGGGGGGAGGGGGACTGGGAGGAAGGGGAACGGAAAGAAGGAGAGGCAAAAGAGGGTAGAAAAGAAGAAATGAGAGGATGGAAAACATGGTGCAAAAAATGTCATACACTTCTTCACCAATGATCTCCACTCGAGTCTATCCTGCCCCCTTCTATCCAAAACCGCACATTTAATTCTGAGATTTTGAATTCTTTTGGGAAATCTGTTATTTAAACCTCTTCTCCGCCAAAAGCGCCCAATATACGATGCTCGTCTGTTCTCACCCAGCCTCACTATCAGCTCAACCTATCCTGCCCACACCCCTCCGCCCAATCCATTTATTTTTTAGGTCCAGTCGATGAAATGCTTGACTTACACCTTACCGGTCAAACTACATAATCCATCATCCAAGGTACATGCAATCGTAATATCCCACTATACACTACCGTCCTAGCCAGTTCCGCCCAGGTTTCTTCACCCCCATCATCCACTTCTTCCTGAATGTTCAAGGAAGTACTGTACTGTACATGTACACGGGGATACGCGTGACGAAGGGTTGCATTTTTTTTTTTTTTTACCTGGTAGTTGAATTTGAACTCACAGGTAATTATGAAGTGTATCCATATAGGAAAAATTTTAGTGAGATGAGAATAAAAAAAAAAAAATGAAAAGGCAGGCAAACATCAAAATAAATTACAACTGTGAAATCATATACAAATATTCCATAAAAACAAAAAGAAAAAAGTGCCACCCTCGTTGTAAATTTATAAATATTAATTCATTATTAATCAAATTTACTGAAGGAAATGATGGACACTTTATCTTCACTTTTCCTTACTGATTATGGACGAACGCAAGATGATTAAACAGATACAAAAATAAGTGGAAAAATTATCACATATAAGTATGTAAAAAATATCCAGCGTGAGAACCACTTAATGGGCACAATGTTAAAGCGAGATAAGGGTGGTAATTGGCTGCGTGTTATCGAAGGCTTTAGGTAATTTGATACGATATGAAATTGCAAAAAATGAGGAAGGAGTCAGTGACTACCTTAACGAGAGAGAGAGAGAGAGAGAGAGAGAGAGAGAGAGAGAGAGAGAGAGAGAGAGAGAGAGAGAGAGAGAGAGAGAGAGAGAATGTTGTAATAAGCAGCAAACAAAAATAGCCATAATCCACCGTTAAAAAGGGCTTGTCACTGACACTTCTGTTCGCTTTAAATATGTAGTAGTTCTGCCTTTTCTCCATCTTCAACGCTGAGTTATAACACGAGATTAATATTAGAATATGATGCTAATCACGAACAAGTGCCATGAAAGCTATACACAGCCATAGTACTGTTTTGTTCTCCCACTGAGCTAAAACATAAGCTACAGGTGAACGAAAATCTCCGGCTAATTAACCAGAATTAACTGCAATATCGTTTACTTTAGGTCAGAATTTTAATATCTGCCGTAGTGATATGGCTACTTAGAGGAATATGTATATAAAAATGGGTATCATAACTAACTACCATCGCCGCTAACTTTTCTCTTTTTTTAATATCAAATCAGGATTAAGGTTTCATTTACCGCAAAAGCACGGAGAGGAACACTGCAAAAAAGAAAAAAAAAAGACAGAAGAAGGCAGAAAAATGGGAGGCTCGTAACGTTGAAGAAAAAAAGAAGAAGACAAGATAAAGGTAAGGGGAAAAGGAGGCTTGTAAAAAACTGAAGAAAGGACTCCATTTGCAATTTATGACGGGCCAGATCTTGATTATATGAGCCAACATTCTTATCATTATATCCGGATCTGACCGAAGATATCTGTTCTGTATACCATTTTTGCTCTGGACGTTAAGTCTGATATTCTCGGGATGATAATTTTTTTTTTTTTATTTTAGTTTTGCTCTAACGCAACTTAACCTATCCTATCCTATCCTAACCTAACCTAACATTTACCTAACTAGCAAACTAACCAGACACTGACAAAGAACCTAACCTAGACGTTCCTGGTTAAGAAAAAGGGCAAAAAAAAAAAAAAGTATAAGAACGGAAATTAGCGATACGGACGGGACGGAAATGGCACACCTGACTCTATCGGGGAAATGATGAAAGGTAAACGAAGTGCATGCCTGTCCCAGTGCTCTTGTACTTTCTATTATATTTTTAACTGAGAATTTTGTGCAGTGATTGAGATTAGATGAGCATGTCCTTCTAACTGCTGCCATTGCTTTTTGATTCATTTCTTGAGAATTTTGTATGTGAAATGGGTGGCGCATTTTCTCCTTCACACTTGCTATTACCTGTTTCATTCTTTACCGAGAATTTTAAATGCTTCAGTAATAATAAATGACTATAGACGTTTATTTTTACTGAGATTCTTGGAGGCTTTTTAAGATGAGAGAATGGATGTGTGGTATTTTTTTATTGGGCACTGATGGCAGGTTCTCCTAGTTATTTCTCCAACTTCACTGTTTCCACTTTTTCTTTCTCTTTTCTTTTTTTTTTCTTTTTTTCTCCCGACCCAGTCTTCTTTATATATACTGGTCCATGTGCAGTCAGAACAGAATCGGATCTCCCTGGTAGGTGAAGAAGAGAGTGTAAGAATGAATCCTTCCCTATAGTAGTCGGGATGAATCGGTTAGGGTTCTGTGTAACGAAAAGGTGCATTGAAAATAGTGGTAATGTTGTTAGGCTGATGATGATGATAACCTACGACTGGCACAAAAAAAAAAAGAAAAAGAAAAAAAGAACAGGGCGAGTGAGGATACACAGGACAATGCCATCCATCCATCAGCTACCTCAGATAAAAACTTGCCCCCGTCTTGACCTCCCTTCACCCAACCTCCAACGGTTCCCCCCCCTCCCCCTCCCCTATTATCCGCCCCACCCCTCCTCCCCTCCCCGGGCTGCAGCAGCGAGAGCGGGACAACTCGGGGTAACCTTCCCTGACCTCGGTATCGCTTCTCATGGGATTTATCGCCCGGGTCCTGAGGCTGCTGATGTGACCAAGGATGTGTCCTCTCGTCTGTGGAATCGTGGGAGGAGGATGTGTAACTGCAGCGGGGGCGATGGCAGGTGTATCAACCGATGTAAGTGGGATTATATGGGGTTATGACGAGACCGCCTCTCCCACTTACACACTCGATTTGGTGCTACCTTCCTGTAATTCTACACCTGAGTGATGAGCCAAATGGTTTCCTGTACTCCAAAAGATCATTTACTATGTTGAGTGGTAACCATATAACCAATCAATCAATGGCTTGTGGTCTAGCGGGTTTATTGCTCAATAATACCCCTCAGAGGCATGTGACTGTTTACACTTGCCTGATTGACTTAAAGGGTTAACACAAATAAAGGAAGGTTTTATTTACTCATTCTTGCTACCACCAGGCGACTTTTTCAAGTTCGGAATGACCTCTCGTTCTGAAGTGGATAAAATTAATGTCTATTTTACATCCCTTAAAAACCAAAGACATTGTCATTCTTGCTTCCACCAGATGTTTTTTTTTTTTTTTTTTTAATCTACGGTTAGACCTCTCTTATTGAAGGGCTTAGCTTTCTCGACACGCAGAAGTCAGCCTGAATGAAAGCTAACTCTCAGACAAGGGATGTGCTTGATCATTGCAGCCACTAACTTCCAGAAAATATTTGGTCACTAAATAATATTATGGCGGGGTGAAACTGGGTAACATCATCACCGGCTTAAACACGACCGTCATACTAAACTGGAAAATCTACAGAAATAATTTTGGTAGAATGAGGAGAGAGGAGGGGCAAGAAAAACAAAAATCGAAGGGTTGGGTGCATGATAACATGAGGGAGAGTGGCTTGGAGTGGTGGAGGGGATGGAAGCTAGCAAAGGAGCGCTTGAGATATTTCGTGTTGTGAATATCAGCATATTTTATATATATATATATATATATATATATATATATATATATATATATATATATATATATATATATATACATATACATATATACATATACATATACATATACATATATACATATATATATATATATATATATATATATATATATATATATATATATATATATATATATATATATATATATATATATAAATGTACGAGAGAGAGAGAGAGAGAGAGAGAGAGAGAGAGAAGTCGACTTCACCCAGACTGTTCACGTGTAAATGCAAGAGTCATCCCCCATACAGGGAACAGTAACAACTGATTGGCATCTTACCTACATTCCTCTCTGTACGTCTGTTTGTCTGTCTTGTCTCTTTATTGCTAGATGCTTAATCCCAGAGTGCATCCATGGGGGCCTTGAGACAGGTACTGTACCCCCCCCCCCGTCTTTCTCTCTCTCTCTCTCTCTCTCTCTCTCTCTCTCTCTCTCCTTCCACCCTGGCCTCACTGAGTTATCTATCACCCACGTCGCTAAAGCACCAGGTGGCAAAGAGAGAGAGTTCTAGTCCCTTGGCCTCTCGCTCTTCCCTCTCTCTTTACGCTACATCCTTGCTGCTTCGGTGCGATGTCTTAAGTTTAATATATTCAACAGTGTCACATCTTTTTTATTTATTTATTTATTTTTTTGGACAAATTTAGTTTGGAGAGACCTCCTGATAAAAGAAACTAGAAAAATTATGTAAGACAGAATATCATCAACATTTTCAGTGTGGTGACGTCTGTAGCATTTTGTATTTCTATCGCTACTCTGTCAGATGATTTTATCCAGTTTGAGGAAGTGAAGGGGTTACTGTCTCGGCCCGTGATCCTTAGCCTCCAGGTCCTTCTTCGCTCCTCGATCCATAGACGAGTTCAGAGCCCGTGCGGCACTGCACGACCTCCCCGTATCCAGACCTAATAAAATGAGCTTCTTGCATTCACCTCACACTTATATCATGTTTTATTAGTTCGTTTATTTTTAAGTCCATCGTACGTTCAAAGCCCCGCACCATAATTATGACCTCCCTCGCAGTCCAGCCAAACGAACTTGTTGCAACTACTTCTCCCATAGGTCACGACAGGTCATCTTAGGTTGTTATCGCTGATGTTGCAACCCCAGGCTCATCTGGCCGTGAACCCAGTGGAAAGCCAATTGCATTAGGCTAGGCTAGGTTAGAATAAACTAATTCGATGATATGAAATCAGGAAAGGTTTGGGTATGTTAGGTTAGGATGGACTGGACTGGATTGGATTGGAATGGACTGGATTGGGTTGGGTTGGGTTGGGTTGGGTTGGGTTAGGTTGTGTTGTGTTGTGTTGTGCTGTGTTGTGCTGTCGGGTTAGTTTAGATTAGGTCCACTTTTAATTCAGAACTCGGTAATGCAATAGGCGACCTCCTCGTACCCAGGCCCAAAAGAACCTGTAACAACCACTCAGTCCCTATGTCAGCCAGCACACACAGCCCTATTTTTGATTAAGGTTAGGATAGGTTAGTTTAGATAGGGTCACAGTAGATTAGGTTACGTTAGGGTAGCTTAGGTTAAGATTAGGACAGGTTACGTTGGGTTACATTAGGTAAAGACAGTTTAGGTTAGGTTAGGTCACATTAGACTGTTACATGAGTGTAGTTAATGCTGGATTAGATTAAAGTTAAGACAGATTAGATGTTAATACTGTATATTAGGTTGGGCTATGTTAGATTAGGTTAGCGTAGGTCCATCGTGAGTTCAAAGCCCGGTACCACATGACCTCGTACTCTGACCCTCCACCTAAATGAACCCGTCGTAACCACTCGGCCCTTATGTCATCCCCCAAGCACCGCCCTCCTTTTAATTAAGTGCGACATCCACCCCGTACCTTACCGAGAACATTCCTCGCCTCAGACCCCAGCACCTCAACCCCCTCGCTCCTGCCCCCGAGATCATTCCCCAGCCCCCAGCACCTCAGCCCCTTCACTCCAGCTTCCCCCCCCCCAACCCTCCCCTTCCAGCTCATCTCGCTTCTGATTAGTCATTGTGGTTCGCTTGTTTACCTGCGACATACGAGGCCACATAAATTGATTTCATGCTCCCCTGGTGGCGGCTCCGTCTGTGCAACTAGAACGACATAGCGGGTACGGTCGACAAAAGTTGTATCGGTTTCCTCTACGACCAATGATGTTAAATCTAAGCCATGTTTCTGCGTGTTTTAGTGCTTCTAGTAACTCTGAGTAACTAAGTGGTCGGGTAGATGTGGCTCCGTCTGTGGAACAAGAACAACATTGCGGATGCGGTCGACGAGAGAATACTGTCACTAGTACGTGCGATTTGTACGAACTTAACCAGCTCTTCGCAACAGGCAGGATCGAACATGTGACCCCACAACCCCCAGCTCCATTCACTAACTAAATATTCCGGTACATACTGTTTCCTGTATGTAACTAGAGTAACATCGCAGGCGCAGTCACAGAAATAACATTAGAATCAACAACGACTGACCCAAGGGAATTTTCTCCAGGTGTTTCGGATTGTCTGGTATTGTTGGAGTGGAATTGGTCTTTTCATTATTCCTTGTGCTTTCATGTGTCCGGTAATTATGATCTGTGTGATAAGTTTTATACGTTTTGGTACGTCTGATAATTATGTAATGAAAATACGGGTGGTCATATTACGTTACTCAGAAATAATAGCTCTGTACGCAGTCATCATCATTATCATCATCATCATCATCATCATCATCATCACCACCACCATCAGCCTCCTCATCAACAAAAATAGTAACAGTAACAATAAATACTACTACTACTACTACTACTACTAGCTTCTGCAATACAACATACTACAATACTCCTTTTTTTTTTTTTTTTTTTCACCGTGACTCAGAATGTACTGTACAGCTCAAGAAATGACACTACCCACTGCCCTCCATGTACAGTACAATGATGAGCAGAAACTGTTGACCTAAACATGGATTCACAAACAAAATTATGAAAAAATTCCTGGAGTAACTAAGAATTATTTTTGCTGGGAACAGAGAAGAGGAAGGTGTATAGATTTCTTATGTCCCCCATTCTCCCTGTAGTAACCGATTTTACTTACAAGAATAATTATATAGTAAGTTATATTGTACATCTCAGTTCTGAAGACTGAGTCATTTATCTTGTAGTGATCTCTTGATGGGCGTTTCTGCTTGGGGTTAATGGCTGTCATAATTGAGCAACCCAGTGTTGTTTGACGTTGCTCCTACAATTAATCATCTCCTTGATGAGAATCACTAGCCTCTGCTTCCTCAGTAATCAAAATGTGTCTCATAAACACAAGGTAAAACGTGTGTGTGTGTGTGTGTGTGTGTGTGTGTGTGTGTGTGTGTGTGTGTGTGTGTGTGTGTGTGTGTGTGTGTGTGTGTGTGTGTGTGTGTGTGTGTGTGTGTGTGTGTGTGTGTGTGTGTGTGTGTGTGTGTGTGTGTGTGTGTGTGTGTGTGTGTGTGTGTGTGTGTGTGTGTGTGTGTGTGTGTGTGTGTGTGTGTGTGTGTGTGTGTGTGTGTGTGTGTGTGCCAAAACGACTGGATCAACTGCCATCAAACCGAACCTCCTGATGACCACTGACTGCTTCATTTTACGTTTATTAATTACGCATATGCAAATGAACACACGTACAGCATCTCCAACATTATTTACCCAATTACTCTAAGTTGAAAAATCTAAACAGGATATATAGGTGAACTTACACTACATTCTTTTCGGCTTCTCAAGTGCATTTGTGCATGGGAATGGTAGTCGCGATGGTGGTAGTGATGGTAGTTGTGGTTGTGGTAGTATGAACCCCTTCAATCCAATGACGTTTTTATTTAATCCTTTCCACAGCCTGACGATTTTATTCAACCTTTGAGAGGCCTCTAGCAGTGAAGGGGATACTGAACGCAATATCTAATCTCTCCAGTTCGGAAACTCTAGAAACTCTCTCTTAGGCTGAATAAAGTCGTTTGGCGGTGGTAATAATAGAATACGTCATCGGAGAGAAGTGGTGTTAGTGGTGGTGATGACAGTGGTAGTGGTGGGAGATCTTTGTTAAAAATTGTTAGTTTAGTTTTGCATGGCACCGACAGGCACATTTATTTGTACTAAATATTTCCCTGGGCACTGTTATTATTATTCCTACTTAAGTTTTCCCATGTCTTGTATTCCTATGCAACCATCTCCTTTACACTGGTGATTAGTGGGAATAAGATGGCGATGATCCTGAATATTTAACATCCTATGGCCTTGGTAGCAGCGATAAACAACAACGAGATAGTTAAAAGAAGGCCATATGCACAGTAAGTCTCACTCTTCATTTGCATATTTTTATACATATAACCGGTACTAAATATTAAACATATCCAAGAAGAATATGAAAAAAAAGGAAGAAACATGTGTGAGATAAAGGAAATGGATATATGTGGCCATTGTTAATATGTTCACAATAGCTGTCCTAAACCCTCTGCTCATTGTCGTCCATATACGCCTGACATCAGTTCCCTGTCTCCCCATAACATTTGTACCCTCGCGATATCCGCCACGATCTCCTCTGTCGTAGTTCCCCCTCCACCTTAGTCCCCTTTCGTCATTTGGGTATATCTAGGTGTCCCCTTCCCCCACACGCACCCTAGGCTCCAGGTGTCCATTCCTACATCCTAATGTCCCCCATCCCTTTTATATTTAGGTGTCCTCTTCCCTCCTACATCCAGGTGACCTCTTATACCCAAATGTCTAATTCTTATATAGAATTGTCCAATTTCTAAATCCAGGTGTCCTTTCCTAAAGTAGGGTGCCCAGTCCTATATCCAAGTGTCCCACTCCTATTTCCAGGTGTTCCCCTCCTATATTCAGGTGTTCCCTTCCTACATCCAGTCGTCCCCTTTCTCTTCTATATCCAGAGGTTCCCCCTTATATACAAGTGTTCCACCTCCTCAAATCCAGGGAATTCCCCACCTTACCTAGGTTCCTTTCTACAACTGAGTATAACCACATGTAAATACCGTAAATACCTGCCCTTATACCTGAACGTCCCTTGTTTACTTGAGCATTTCCACGTGTCCTCTTCCATATATCCAGGTGATCTCTACTCACCTGGGATATCAAAGAGCTCCCCTTTCATCTGAATATATCCAGGTGACTTAACATCTATATTCCTGTTTCCCCGTGCTTTACCTTTGCACTTCGAGATCTGCCCCTTCACGACACACACACACACACACACACACACACACACACACACACACACACACACACAAACTTCAACTTTGCATATTCAGATCTCACTGTCAGTCTCCATCTCCACTAGCCATCAACCTTTTTTCTTCTTCTTTAATGTGTCCCAGGTGACCCCATAAACTCCATAGTGTCTCCTTTGCATCGCCTCCTACTGTGACTTTACATTATCACCCGCATCACCTTTTATTTCAAGGGTCAAGTAGTATCCAATTTTGTACCTCCGACTCGTACAGAGGAAGGGAATGGGGTACCTACGAATTTTAGTCATCTACCTTTTTTGCGACAGGGTTTTGGCATTGTCGCGAAAGGCGTAGGGGGACCGAATGACCACCTGACTTTTGTTCCCTTTATACTTCTACGCGTTAATGACCTGCTAGACTTTATTTTTTCAGGAGTACAAAGGGAGAAATGGATAACCAAAAATGTCACATCCATCTGCTTCTCTGCCTGGTTTCCATGTTCGTCGATAGACTGAACACTCCTACTGAATCCACCTACACTGTCAACCTCAATAAATAAATAAATAAATAAATAAAACTCGAACCTATGACTGCCATTGTGATCTGATCAATTTTGAAAGCTGAAATTATATATGAGTACAGATCAGGCTATTTTTTTTTCTGGACAATATGGTGATGGTTCTATTTTATGTTAGGCTGGAAGGGAATACTGCGAGTTGTTAATGGCAACAGTATTATCTCTTGACTCACTCTCAGATGAATGAAATAGTCTGACCAGCTGAAACAATACTACTTGAATTATTCCCATCGTGCGAGGGTTAATGATGAGAATTTCTGGATACAAACTCATACCTTCGTATTCTCTCTCTCTCTCTCTCTCTCCTAACTCCAAACTCACATTTCGGTGCACGCTCACTCCTTTTCCACGACCCCCAATATATATACAAGATTTCCCCTTTTTTCTGCCATTTCTCGAGAGCATTCCTGTATGAAGCCATTAATAACCTGAACTTTACCGCCAACTGAACACTTTTCGCCCGTCAATTTCTCCATTTTAACGTAATATCATTTTCTGAATAATGTCTGAGAAAAATACGAAGCGCAAAATAATTCAGAGTAAGCGTGAGTGTGTGGCTAGGGGTGAGAGGATGGGTGTTCGAGGTGGAGATGATGGTAGTGGTGACAGGGATAGTGGTAGTGGTGGTGGGGTTGGTGGTAGTGGTGGTAAGGATGGTGGTAGTGGCATGGGGAGGGTGGTAGTGGTGGTGGGGATGATGGTGGTGGTGGTGGGGATGGTGGTAGTGATGGCGGAGATGCTGGTGGCGGTGGCGATGGTGGTAGTTGTGGTTGGGCTGGTGGTGCTTGTTATAGTGAAATGGTAGTAGTAGCATTGGTGCAAGGAGGCGCCGGCAGGGGGTGAGAGGATATGGTGCTGGTGGTGGTGGTGATGGTGGTCGGAATGATGGTAGTTGCGGTAATATCAATGCATTTTAGTGGCAGGGATGAGGGATGGGAAAATTATGACAGTATACAGTGATCATGGTAGTTATGAAGTGTGTGATCTTGGCAGACAGATAAGGAGGACTGATCTTGGAGGCTGTACTGATTAAATTACGTTGACGATAGTGATGGTACAGTCGTTAGTTAAATTATTACTAGAAAAATCGTCTGCGGGAAGCAAGAAATAAATCGTCTGACTGTAACAAGAATAAAAATCTACTGAACTAAATAAAATCGTCTATCATCGTCAGGGGGTTAGGCTGAAGACAATGTAGGTTGAGCTGAAGCTGATGAATGGCTTTGTCTGTGAGCGTGCAGATATAAAGATGATGATGAAGGAAGAGTGGGAAGGTGAGAGGAGGTGGAGGAGGAGGACGACGAGAAGGACTAGGAGGAGGACGAGTGGAGGAGGAGGGTGAGGGCAAGGAGAAGGAAGAGGATAAGATTGGTGATGATGGAGGTTTGCTGGTAATGGTGATAGTCGTGATGGTGATGATGGTACATGTTATGGAAATGATGATGCCTGCAGACTTGATAATGATAGAGAAAATGGCTAAAAATGATGGTGATGATGTCAGCCACTCTGGTGACGAAACAGGCCGTGACAGTATTGATGTAAATGGAGATGAAGATGGTAGTAAGTAATGGTGTGGGTAGTGAAGGCAAAGTATGGCAGCGGTGATGAAAATGGTAAAGAGTAATACTGGTTATGGTAGGAACTATGGTGATACGGCAGAGGATGATGGTGAGGATGGTAGAAAATGATGGTAGCAGAGGTTATGGTTGAGAGTTAATGATGCTGGTTAGGATGAAACTGGTACAGGTTATGGAAAGGGAGGAGGAGGGGGAGGAGGAGTATGAGGAAAAGGAACAGGGAGGGGGGAGAAGTAGGAAAGGAAGGTACAGGGGTGAGAGAGAAAAAAAGTAAAGGAGGGGGAGGAGACAAAGAGGAGTCAGTGGAAGATGGAATAATGGAAGAGGGAGGAGAGACGAAGGTGAAAGGAGGAGAAGGAAAAAGGAGAAGAGAAATGTGGAAGGCTAGGTGGAAGAGAAAATGAGCAGGTAGAGGAGAGTGAGTTGTGATGAAGGTGGAAGAAGAGGTTGGGGAGAGAAAGAAGAGGTTGGGGAGAGGAGATATAAAGATGTAAGGAAAAAACGAGGAAAGAAGGAGAGGAAGATGGAAAGAGGAGGTGGGGGGGAGAGATAATGGAGGAAAAAGAGGAGGCGGGGAAGACAAGGAGAAGAGGAAGGCAGAAGAGAGAGGAAGAGAGAAGAAGGGTGATGAAGGTGGAGGGTGGGAGAGAAGAGGAGTTGGTAGAGAAGGGATGGGGGGGGGGAAGACGGTGGAAGGAAGAGGCGGGGAGAGAGGAACAGCAAGTAGGGGAGAGACGAGAAAGAAGATACAGATGGGAAGGTGGAAGAGGGGAGGTAGGCGGAGGGAAGGGGAGGGCGGTGGATGCATGCAGTTGCGAGCGCAAAAACTGGTACACCTGTGATTGTAGTGGAGGCGAGGTGAGGTGGGGTGAGGTGAGGTAGCGATCACTAGTCTGCCGCTGCTATTGCCGACCGTATGTGCCGCAAGTTTTTGTTTTTAGCACACAAGCTCCAAAATCTCTCATTAAACTCCTTCTGTATAATAGGTCTCGTCGCTAGTCAAATTCAGAGACTTTTCACGTTAGGCTGTCAGTCTGAGATTAACTATTTCATCTGGCTGCTCTTACCCATATGCACGCCGCCCCACTTTCTAAACAGATTGTATGTATAGCCCAGAAATTCCAATTCTCTCATAAAACTGCTGTGCTAGTTTTTGTACTGCCTAGGAAAGTCTGAAGACAGAAAGCTACTTCACTTTGATTTCTAGATGCCTTCGCTTTCTAAATGCACTATTTTTAGAATAAAAGTTCAAGTTTCTATCATGCTGCTGTGTTAGTGTAAAGTATGTTCAGTAAGTGCTCAGAGATATGACTAGGTCTCAGTTTTATTTTGATTTACCTGTGTACACACGACTCCCGTCTAATCCATCCAGTAATTTCTCCCATTAATTTTTTGTGTTGACATTCATTTTGTGTACTAGGAACCCAGACTCGTTTGGGTCATACTATTTCACTCACTCATATAAATCCCCCTCTTCGAAACACTTAAAAAAATAAAGATAGGTCTTATTTTTTCCCATTAACTTCCTGTGTCAGTTTTATTTTTGTTCAACAAGTACTCCAGTTTCACTATGGATTGCAGGGTTCTTGTAAAGCTTCAAGCCAGAAAATTATAAAGTATTTTTTCTCCACACTGAGGCTGCGATCCAGGTCTGGTTGCTTCTCTCACATTTTTTGTCCTCATTACAATTTCCCTTTGTAAAATCTCTCATATTCTTAGCCAACGCTTCTCATTTTCCTTATTAATTTCATGGGTTATTTATTGTCTAGTTATTTTTATCGTTACCATGTTTCTGTGTCTGTTTTAATTTGGCTTACCTGAATATTTTCCCACCTGGAATATTGTAAACGTCTTCGATTTCTTATTTTTTTTTCAATATTATCTTTACTGATCCCCTTTAATACTTTGATTTTACATTATTATTATTATTATTATTATTATTATTATAATTATTATTATTTACTTTATTCGGGTTAGGAGAGACCTCTTAATATAGGGGTTGGAAGTAATCTCAGGTAACCTCTTCAGAATCACGTTACTTACCGTATATATTTTTATTCTTGCCTCCATCACATGATATTAATCAACTTAGGAAAGATCTCTCGTAGTGGCGTGTGTGTGTGTGTGTGTGTGTGTGTGTTTTATACCGCCACATCATTTCAATCAGTTAGGGAGATGTCTGCCCCTCTGACTGAAGGCGTTTACTGTAACAGACTATATAAGGTCTGCTGCATGGCCAGTCCTTCACCTCGGAGGGACAGCAGCAACCAGAATTACCCCTTCTCCCCATGCCGACGAAGTACGAATAGGAATGCAGGGGAGAATGATGCATGGAGAAGCAGAAATGTACTGTTTATGACTGTGGGTGTCAGAGTCTTAATATAGATAGTGAAAGTCTATTAACACATACTCCCAGCACCTTTTTTACAAGCACCTAATTTAAATATCCACCTAGGCTCGAGGCACAGGCATCGCGAAATGAAAACCCGAACCACATGATTACTGTTGCTATTTTTTTTTTTACAGTATACCATAAAATCATACAGGGTACTACTGGATCTACCTGTGTATAGTATTTTCTTCTCTCTTTTGTTAATCACATATCTCTCTCACCTATCTTTATGGCCATTAATCAGTATTTCTCAGTCTAATCGGGGTTTTCCATTCTGGTGCAGTTTCTTGCATAATACGGCATATCAAAGACGGTGCAATCTTTTCTTTTAACTTGGGCATCTCTTATCTCTCTCTCTGGTGTAACGTCTGGCCTAACACGATTCATCAACCACAGTGGAATCTTCTAGTGTGTAATTTTTTCTCCCCTGAATGAAACCTGCCTTTGCCTTAAACTTTTATTTACCTCCTACCTGGCTGAACTTTTTGCTTCACACCTTCAATCAACACCTTCACCACCTTGACGTCTTGGGTATATTTCTTTCTTACCGATTCTTCCTCAGGTTTTTATGAACCGTCTCAAGATTTCTTTTGTATTTTGCTCCAGATAACGTCAGACGATTTATTTAGCTGAGTAAATCATGGAGCTTGATTGTTAAGTCACTTTTAACCCTCTTATGGTCGGGACAACTCTTAATATTGCAGGTACCGACACACGCTTTCATTCGGCTGAGTCACAGAAGCTTGAGTGACTCTTTCTGATGTAACTTCTTGCCTAACACGATTGATCAAACAGGGAGGGATGTTCTGATGTGTAGTATTTCCTGAATTAAACACGCTATTGCTTTAACATCTGATATTTGTTTGGTTTCTTGTTTCACGCCATCTATCAACCCCTTCACCATCCCGACGTCTTCTGCAGAATATTTCATACCTGGTGTCTTCCATATTTCATACTTCAGTTTATTAACAAGTATATTTTATTCGTGCTACGTCAGGCAATTGTATTTTTCTTAACAGATATTAATAATGAAGGAGATAAAACCTACATCTCGATTAAGCACACTCAACACAAATAAGATTTACTTAGTTGAGAGAAACAATCCCCTTAAACACCTTCATCCCAAGTGTTCCCTCCAAACAAACAAACATACACACACACACACACACACACACACACACACACACACACACACACACACACACACACAGATATATCCTCTAAATGAAGGGGTTAATGGAGATGATTGCTAAAAGGTCAAGGGTGGAAGTAAGGTTCATCCACCTGAGGCTAATCATTTACTCCTTCTCTAACTACGGTACAGGTGTAAGTCTGGGGTCATGTTGTTTTCCATATTCACATCGGATTCATAATATACCCTTTTAATAATCATACATTCCTTGGCGTAGGATCAACAGTAACTTTCTCTCTGCTTTGTGTGTTCGATATACGGACTCACGTGTTGAGTGAGGCCTTCCGAAAGTTACTACTGGGGCAATGTGTGTGTGTGTGTGTGTGTGTGTGTGTGTGTGTGTGTGTGTGTGTGTGTGTGTGTGTGTGTGTGTGTGTGTGTGTGTGTGTGTGTGTGTGTGTGTGTGTGTGTGTGTGTGTGTGTGTGTGTGTGTGTGTGTGTGTGTGTGTGTGTGTGCGCGCGCGCTTCTAAAATACTCTCTTCATAATCTGAAGATTATATTTGCTAAGGCTATTTGGTGTGGCAACAAGCCACATGTATACTGTGCAGTATTTTGGGCTATGTGTGGAATGGTGAGAGAGAGGCAGCTAACTGGAGAGAGAGGCAGCTAACTGGAGAGAGAGGCAGCTAACTGGAGAGAGAGGCAGCTAACTGGAGAGAGAGGTAGCTAACTGGAGAGACAGGCAGCTAACTGGAGAGAGGACAATTTTAGACCACCATGCAGGAGACAGATCATAGTTAACTCGAGTACAGTTTGCCGCCTCCTTCGCTTACGTAATTTTAAACTTTCATAACTTCAACTCGTCAGTCTGCCTTCTCTTTCTACGCATTCTCAGTCTTTTATTATACTAAATTCGTAATCTCTTTAACAGTGTCCCCCCCCCTCCTCTAATATACTGGCAGTCTTTCATCCATGCAACTCGTGTTACTCTGAACAAGTCTGCTTTCTCCTTTTACACATTTTAAATAATTCATGTATGTAACCATCAGCCGTGCAAAAGACTCCCTTCTCCTTCTATGTATTCTCAATCTTTTGTATTTTCTAGAACTCTGTCTCCTGTTCTCATTCCTCTGTTTCCGACCTCTAATCATTAAGACTCGACATGTCCAGGCATATCGGATATAACAAGATTCTGATGTCGACTCACTCCTGTTTCACACACTTTGGGAGAGACGAGTTCTAGAGTATCCCAAACTCTGCCTTCTCCTTTGGACAATAAAAAAAAAAAAAAAAAAAAAAAAAAGAATGGAGATGAGGAGAATCATCATCCTTTTCTTTGTTATTTTTAAGGGTCATGAATCCTTAAAGAGACAGTTGTATTTTGGTATAATATTCCAACTACCGGCAGGCAATCATCATCGTCGTCGTCGTCGTCATCGTAACTTCCCTTCTCATCTATGGCTGAGATGTGCTTAATACTCAGCTGAGGAAAACCCTTATACTCTAAAAAGTAAAGCTTATTCGGCACCGGCACAAGATACTCACAGTCTGACTCACCTTAACAGAAACCTGCTGTAGTGATATTATGAATGAAATAAAAAGTGACAAAAGAGACGGGGGAATATCAGGTTTAAAATTACGAGTCACAAACTAGGTCACTTGTCTGCCGTGTGACCTCCTGTTTAAGTTACGGCCTTCAGCAGCCTCCAGTGAGTGAGTGAGTGAGTGAGTGAGTGCGCCGGGGAACGGGAAGAAATGCCACTTGATCTTCGTGTCCGGTGAATGCACAGACACGCGCAACCTTCTCGCACCCTCATAACGACCGGTAGCTGGTGTTTAGTTAGGTATATAACTGTCTGAGGTTTCTCTATAATGACTAAAGTCGTCAGGAGAATAACAAACTATATTATCGCACTAAAAGGCTAATTTATTTTCGTCACTGGTGATGTGAATATTCTTACTTCTTAGGACATTCATCTGAAGGTTAAGGTAAACGATTTAGCTGAAATAAATCGTCAGGAGCTAATCAGAGAACTTCATAACCGCAGTACCAGACCACCTGACCTTGTCTGGTAATGCGCATAAATTACCTCGCACCTGCATAATTATCCTTAGCTGGTGTCAGGATAGCGGCATCAGGGTTATGGTTCACTTTTTGCGTAAGGCTTCTCTATAATATATAAAACAGTCAGGAGTCAAGCAGAATAAAGTATCTAGCCTCCACGTCAGATGATGCGAAGAGTCGACCTCCTCGCAGCCTCATACCCTCAAGTTGGGGTCCGATTCGTTTATGAACGTTATGGTTAAAATAGCCAATTACTTCGTACAAGTGCCCGCTCAGGTCAGCCGCATATAGTGCTCTCAAATAAGTGATGCTTAACTCTTTCATTACAAAGGGTTTTCTTAATCCAGTTAGTAAGAACGCTGTCTTCTTAGCTGAATAATTTCGCTCGGCTTTAACCAGATAAAAGCAGCTTAGAGTTGGCCACCACAAAAATAGACAAGACTTGGATAAGCTTAATGAATCTCTCTGGAATCAGACATAATAGGACATACACCGTAAGTTGCAGGTAAACGGTTAACACAATTAGGCTTATATTTTAATTTATTTATTTACTTACTTATTTCCTTAAAGACCTGAGAAAAAATATGAATATTCGTAATCTGCAACGAGTGTGTAAAGGCTGGAGGTAAGAGTTGGGTTGGGATGGTGAGATGGCGAGAAGGTTGGGGTTGGGGAGAAGGTCGGGTGGGGGAGAAGATCGGGTAGGGGAGAAGGTCGGGGTGGAGGGGAGAAGGTAGGGGGAAGGAGAATATGTAGGGGTGGGGGAGAGAAGGCTGGGGGGAGGAGAGAATATGGGGGTGGGGGAGAGATGTGGGACTGGACAGAAAAGTGAATTTCCCTCCGTGCCTGTGCCTGGATTTATGTGGATCGTCACACACACACACACACACACACACACACACACACACACACACACACACACACACACACACACACACACACACACACACACACACACACACACACACACACACACACACACACACACACACACACACAAAAGCACGCACGCACACCGCGGTTTGATAGTAAGCTTACATGTGGCATAAATCCCAAGTTTCTTCTAAGATGTCATGTTAGGAAAATATCAAATTATATTCTACTCAGAGAGAGAGAGAGAGAGAATAAACAAAAACTTCTTACCACAACCGAGGCTTCTCAAACTTTTCCCCATCATCTGAAAAAAGAAAAAAATCGAATAAATTACCGGAAACAAAGAAAACACGTGAAATAAAAATCACTGGCAGGTAATAGGTGTTTCTTATTGTTTGGGAAAACAACTTGAGAAAATACGAAATTCGCTTCACCAGAAGAGATTCTTCGTGAGGAGTATAAAATCATTTGGTGAGAAGAACTGAACAGAACATTCATGGCAGTAGTGGAGGGGCCCATGGAGGGGTCCCTTTGAGAGATGAACAATTTTTGGCAGGAGCGTGAGTAAAAATGGACAAATTGTTATCGTAGTGAACAAATAAATTAAGAAGTCCTTTTTGGGGGTGTATGAAGCTTTTTAGTGGTTGTAATAATAAAAACAAAACACTCGTCATCGTATGAAGGGGTTTGTGGAGGCTGGTATTCATGTCTTCAGTCAAAATGGTTCTCTCTCTGTTGAATATTATTATCTGGGAGTAGCAAGGATAAACTAGAAAATGTCAAAGTACTGAAGGGGTGAAAGAAAATGAGTGAGATATTTTTAAAACGAAGGTGGTCTAGTGTGAGGTTTGACGAGTGGATCAGTGTTAATCAATGGCTGTGAAGTGGACCAGTGTCTGTGAATGTAGACCACTGGCTATAAAAATGGACCAGGGGCTAAGAATGTGGACCAGAGACTATGAGTTGGCCAAATGTTATGAGAATAAGTCAGAGGTGTAGTTGTGAGTAAACCAATTTTAGAATTATGAAAATGGACCAGTCTGAGAGCCATGAAAATGAACCAGAGGCTGTATGTGGACCCGCAAGGCTGTAAAAGTGGACCAGGGGGACTACGAGAGTGGCCCAAGGACTGTGAGAGTGGACCAGGGGGAACTAATACAGTGGACCAGAGGCTATAAGAGTAGACCAAGGAGATTAAGGATGGACCAGGGGCTGTGAATGTGGAACAGGAGACTAAAAGAGTGGACCAGGGGCTGTGAGAGTGGGTCTGAAGCTGTGACACTGGTCCAAGGGTTACCTAACCGAACAAGCAGGCAAGTTCTCTCGACACTGACAAACACAGTCCTTCATTACCAAATGTACACAGCATCTATCTTCCTATTTATCTATTGCCTTAATCCTAGAGTTGATCCGGGGTGGGCGAGACCAAAACTGCCTCCAGCTCCCTCTTATCGCCACTACAACAGCTCCAAATGACAACATCCAAGGTTCGAGCCCGAGAATGTATCACCTCTTAGGGACGATTACAAGTCCTGCTGATTAACATTAGAACCTGTCGTTTATATTCTGAGTGTAGTGTAAGTGTAAAGTTGGTGAGAAAGGCGTCTATCTTTGTCGCATTCTCGGTGTGGAAAGTGGTGTGTATCTATCTATTTATCTATCATACTGTCAGACGCCTTCAGGGTCGATTACAAGTCCAGCTGGATTAAATTTAGAAACCTGTCTGTCTGATGTGGTTGTTTACGTAATGGAATGTTATTTTCGCGAGGGAGAGAGGTGTGCCCATCTTTTTCCCATCTTGCCTGTGTGAAAGCTGCGTCTGTCTGTCTATTTATATATCTATTTACGACCACGGCAAGCTCTATCTTCCTGTGTATCTATCGCCAGACGTCCAATTCCAAACTACCTCCAGTGTGTCGGCGATCAAAACTGCCCTACTCATCACCACTAACGATAGCCAGATCACAGTGCCCGCCGTTCATACTCCAGTCCTCTGAGGCACCTGCAGGAGGCATGGGAGAAAGTTCAGGTGTAAATTTAGAACCTGTCTCTCGATTTGGGTGTAGTACTTTCCTTGTGTTGAGTGAGAGGGAATGAGGGAGGAGAAAGGAGAGGGAGAGAGGAGAGAGGAAAATGAGAGTGGAGGGGGAGAAAGGACAGGGAGTGAGAGGCTCTCATTTTATTTATTTTTTACCCGTCCATGGAAAGTGGTTTTTAAAATGCTCTCTTTTTATTTATTTTCCTGTCTATCTATCTATATATTGTTCCACTGAATCCATTGTGGCTCAGCGATAGCGTGGGATGCACTCTCCCTGATTCGTACCAGACCAGTATGAGGAAAGGTAAATTTGGCTGTCGCTCTTCCTCCTAGCGATAAACATACGCGGTGACACGGGTAACATCTCTCAACTGTCAGACACCATCATCCAAATCGTATCCATCTGTCTATCTATATTTCTACTGCCAGAAGCTACCATCAAACGTGCATCTCTCTCTCTATCTATCTGTCTACCCACTCATCTGTGCATGTATATATGTAGGTATTACTGGACGTCCAATGCAGGCTGACCTCCACAAAAACATCTGTCATCTCCCTATCAGCCCTGATCACCACTCCCTTCCGCCACTCCAAGCGTCCTCCCTCATGTACTCCACTGACCCCTTAAAAAAAAAAAGTAATAAATTAAAACACGGAACAGGAATTATGAACATTCTGAACACACATGTAAAAAGAAAAAAAAAAAAACAGTTGACTATTACTACAAGAAGTTTTTGCCGAATAAAATCGTCTGGTACTGAAGCAGTAAATTAAAAAAAAAAAAAAAAAAAAAAACAGTTGTGAATGAGCTCAAGGTTGCTGCTTCTAACCCCTCTACGGTCTTTGTGAACTTGGTCGTCTAATGATAACAAGGCCAAAAATAAAATATAAATAAAAAAAAACATGGTATCGTACAAATGTGACTCCTTTTCGGTATTCAAGGTATGCAATTGTCTTTCAAATAAAACAAAAACAACAGCAACAGGAACAACAATATCAAGAACAACAACACCACCAGCAGCAAAAACAACTGTTGATATTTAGCTCCTCCCCAAATTAAAAAAGTTAAAAAATGAGTGAACTATGGCCTGGCCTCAACACACTCATTTCTGGGCAGCTCTGGACGGCCTGCGATATAGCCGGGAAAAGAGCGGATTGTTACAGAGTTTAATAGGCCGTTACAGGAGGCGATCACCTTGTAACTGCTTTTACTATGACGGGGACGAGCACTTAAATGAAGCTTCGTTAACTCGAGGGATGATGTGGATGGGGGGGGGGGAGATGCTTAAAGAAGTACAGTGCGAGTAAAGTGGCGTCTTAATTAGTAATGCCTGGTTAGATTTATTGAGAATGTCTTAAGCACTTCCTTTTCTACCCGGGGAGACGAGTAAAACACAGAAAACAAAACAAAAACAAAAAACTGTTCATGACTTATAAACCGGTAATTACAATTGTTGCTATTTAAGGAACTACAGCAGCATCCTAACTTGTAATACCTGGTTAAATATTTTTAAAGTATCTTAAGCAGTCTTTCTCCAAGTCGCAGAAGAAAGGAAAAAAAAAACTGGAGATAAACTAAACAGCAGATCAAAAATTTTACGACTCTGTAAAATAGAAGCATCGAAGTGACAATGTCTTAATAATATAGAGCCAAAAAAAAAAATAATAAAAAAAAAGATTTAGAATTCTTTTTGTTCGTTGACGAGACATGTTAAATGTAAACAAATTACATAACAATAATAAAATACACTTAAACAGCGAACTGAATCATAATCCTCGCAACCTACCCTCTTCACTTTTTTAACTTCTTTCTTTGTTTCATTCTTTTTTATTTCTTTCACAATCATATCACTGTAATAGGCTTAGGAGGGTCTTATCAAACTAAGGCGATACGATACTTCCTTCAATAACCCCTTTGCCAGTAGGATGCTCTTCTAAGGTAAATACGATTGCCTAGTGGTAGCGATATCAAAATAAGTCATCAAACTGAAAGAAGCGAGGAGACTCAGCAGCACTTCACTGATAATGTCTGTTAAGATATATCCAACTGTCGCAAGCATTCTATTTTCTAAACCGGTATAGCCACGCAAAAATAAATATAATGTAAAAAAATAAATGGAGTACATCAATAAAAACCACAGTAAAACAACAAACCATAAAAGATCTAGGAAACATTAAAGCGTGTAAATGACCGTGTCTAGTATGATATATTCAACATCATAAACATTATTTTCCAAAACCAAAGAATTCAGGGAAAAATTACCTTAGGAAACCATCATCTTTGACGACCAAATAAACCGTGATGTTTAAAAAGTGCTTCAGGTATTCTGTATCCAAAACCGAAGAGATCAGTAGTAAATGAGAAATAGCAAGAAACAGTGTAGCATAATTTTTACATCCACGACTTATGAGAGCAAAGTTATCTAAAGGGTATTGACTAGTAAGATAGACATATAATTCATTTCTGTCTCAAGCTTTTTTTTTTTTTCTCAACAAGGTGAGACTATGCACAATAGATGAATAAAATGAAATAAATAAATACTGAATGATAAAGCAGCTCTGGAAAACACAGATGCAAGTAGGTGATAGTGACATGTGATATACTAAACACCCTTGGCCCTTTATATTTTAAGAGAATAATAACATAAGGAAAAAAGGCATGAAAGAGCAAGAAAACACTGGAACGACCTCAAGCCTTTATGTCGAGAAAAATATGTCACTGATTCTGCTGCAAAACTAGTGAGACTATAGAAAAGAAAAAAGAATGAATGATTAAATGAATAAATACATAAATAAGTAAATAATGCAAAACAGGAAACCATAAAACGACTGTAGTAGTTAATCGATAATGTCTAGTATGATATAATGTCACAAGCATTCTTTTTCTGAGGCCAAGAATCATGCCTCCAACATATAACTCAAATTTTCACGACTTAAAGAAAACATAGAACCGTCTCAAGTAACAGTGCATAATGTTACACTGATGTCTCTGAGGAAATCGTTTTTCCAAACCGGTAAGGTCATGCAAGAGGTCTTAGAAAAATAAATAAATAAATGAACAAACAGTAGACCATAATTTTGAAGACCAAAGAAGAAAGAAAAACATCTCTTGTAGTAAGATATTCAATTACGAAGACATTTTTTTTTTTTTAAGAAAAGAAAAATAAATACAAATGTTTCAAACAGAAAATCATATCACGACTTCTGAAAACAATGACACATCTATGTAACAGTATCTAGCAAAATATTTCCAGCCTCAAAATTTAACAGAACTACCTTCAAACAGGGACTTAAAAATCATCACGAACTTTTTGCCAAAACCCAAAAGGCCACAAACAACTTCCTTAAGCATCTGATCTATCACTACGACAATAGGGACACACGTCAATGTCTCAAGTGATCATGTCCGCAAAGATCTATTAGATGTCATACGAATTTTTTTGCCAAAACCGAAGAAAGTAAAAAGGGAAAAAAAACTTGAAAGGGTAGATCATAATTTTCACTACAGAGGAAGCGCCCAGCACAGTATAATAATCCTTTCAATCCGATGACGACTTCTTCACTATATTTTAAACAGTACCAGACGATTTTAGTCAGATTAGGGGTGATTTTTCGAACTTGAGGGGTTAGATATGGCCTTCTTTAACTCCTTCCATAACAGAGGTTCTTCCTAAGTTGTAAAAAGGGTCTGGTGGCGGTTTGATGAAAGTGAAAAAAAAAAAAAATTGAAGATGTTAAACAGGTCACCAAAATTTTCATTAATAATTAAACAGAAGCGTTTCCAGCGGTGATGTACAGCAAGGTAAACGACCCATTCAGTACGATGACACGTCTTGTTTCAACTAACCCCTTCACTCCAATGACGTATTTCTTGATTCTTGATAATTATCTCCAGACGATTCTATTCACTTTAAGACAGACCTTTCGAACTGCAGGGATTATATACGGCCTTCATTAACCCGGTCAGTAAGAGTTTCTTTCCTTCTTCTTGAAAAATATCGTCTGCAGGCAGCAAGAATAAACTACAAAAAATATGTCATTAGACTGAAGGGATTTATCTCGCTACCTCCAAACTTCTTTTCTTCTTCTCCCCATTTTTCTTCTTTTCTCTTTTATATCGCCCCTTTATTCCCCTGTTTTCCTTTTGTCTCCGAACAAAAATATTCCTTTTTCTTTTAAGTTTCTTCCACCCCCCCCCCCACACCTTTCTGTAGCTTACGGAAGGACATCTTATACTGAAAGAAATTAAGCAAACTGCCATAGTCTTTTTAGCGTGAAGACTTCTTTTTTTTTTTTTTTCTACCTCCGCCAACGAAACTGGAGGAGATTATACATTCACTAATGTTTGCCTGTTTGTTTGTTTGTTTGTCCACAAGATATTTCCAAAAGTTCTCCATGAATTTCAACGAAATTTTGTGAAAGGGTGGGCCATGGGCCCAGAAAGAAATGATTAAATTTTGGGGTGGATCCGGATCCTATGTATTCCGCACACAATCTCCAAAAGTTCTCAATAAATTTCAATAAAATTTTGTGGATGAGTGGGCCATGGGTCAAAGAGCAATTGATTAAATTTGGGGGCGGATCCGGATCCAATGTTTTCCAAACAATATCTCCACAGATCGGGATCCTGATCCTTTTTAATGGCAATGGCAATGGCGGAGGTATACGCTCTCCGAGTGCTTTCTAGTTATATTTTTCCTACCTCCAAACGATTTTATTCAGCCTAGGAAAAGAAAACAGCTCAAACCCTTCCATTCGATAACATCGTTTATTTATTTATTTATTTTCCACTACCTCCAGGCAATTTTATTCAGTCTAAGAGAGACTTTTCAGACTGGAAAGTATGAGTGGCTCTTCTCAGCTGAATAAAATCGTCTGATGGCAGCAAGGATTAAATTAATAAAAACGTCACCGTAGTAAATGGGTTGTACGTCATAAGCATTCTTTTTTCCAGACACACAAAAAAAAGTTCATTATAATAAATAAAAATAATAAAAAAAATAAGAAGGTAGCTACCTATACAGTATTTACAACCTGAAAATTATATGACAAATATAAAAAGAAAAAAAATTAAACACGAGGTAAAATATGGAAAAACAGTAAATATATACACATACAAGTAATCAGTTTATCACCACATCATCAGGACAAGACTGAAGCGTCAAGAAAGATGAATTCAATGTCATCTTTCATACTCAAGGTATTCTATTAAATTTTTTCCAAATAATAATGCCACTGAACGAGATAAAAGGTACATTTACTTCTACATATTTTCTTATTTTTTCCAAGTAAAGAATGCGGCAAGGGAAACAAAATCAACCAAAGATTTATATCACCACGATAATGTACCAAAGATAAACAGTAAATTAAATGTCATACACCCTCTTTCCTTTTTTTACAAACCAAAAGTGGCGCAAGAAAAGACCTGAAAAAATCGCCTACACCAGAGCCCCCTATCACGACGCTCTCAGCGAGGCCCATATACGGGGTGGCGACCAAGATGGATCCCAGAGATACAGTGATCATAGGAGTACCCCCTCTCACGCTCCTACCCGCGGCCACGCTTACACGCTTTAGTGCTGTAGTAATCTTGGACATGCTCAATAAACTTCAGTTAGGGTTATGTCTACTTGCTCCCCACGTCCCCTAGGAGATGCTGGGCTTAGTTGAGAGGAAAGCGGAGAACTCTGGCCTTTTGAACAGCGTACGTGTTTTATATGCACCAAAGGTCAAACATGTAATAATTTCGCTGCTCTAGAAACATATTAATATTTACACAAGCTAATGTCACAGTACTTAATTTAACTGACAGAAATCTCAGTAGCAGTCCTTCTATCTGTGCTGCATCACAAGGAGAGTAGAGGTCCATATATTTAAGGCAAGGATGCCCAGTCACTCTTCCCTAAGCCACATAACGTGAGAAATCCCAACCACTCCTTGAAACTGAATCCTTATGGGCCACATTCAGTTGAAGCACCTTAGCTCATAGACCACCTACTGTAGTGTCTATCGGCTGCTTATAAAGTTACTATCCAATGTAGCAAAAGGTTTAAAGGATTTCAGGGAACCATCTGACTTGTCACTCAGTACAGAGACACCTGAGTATCAGGTGAGTGGATGGTAAGCGTCCCTTAACGAACGTAGAACAACCACTCTATCTTCCTACGTTAACGACAATTTCTTGTAAAATATTATATATAACTATGATAGTTACTTGCAGCTGCATTAACTGACTTAAGATTAAAATTGATCTCTTCACTGATTAAACGACTTTTTTCTGTACCATGGTGTAATACAACCATACCAACCCAAATATCTTACCTTTCGACACTTTCCCATTGTTGTAAATCAAGATAAAACAAAGCCAAAATTGATATTCCGCAGGGGGTAGAACAGTCACACCTATTGCTCTAATCCTTTCTTCATTTTTTGGCCGCATTATTAAAACAGAGCGGCAAGGGGAAGCCAAGCATACAGATTCTGATGGTCACTTGCCCAGCCTGTGATGACAGCAAGATATTTTTGACAGCTCATTTTCTCTACCTTCTTGCTGAATGCGCTCTATAACGTGGCAGGCAGTACTAACCACATCCAATCCTCATAACTGCTCTCTAAATGACTCCATAACTAGAGGTTTGCTTGCCCATTGGTAATAACGGCTTTAGAAATAGAGACAAGACCATTTTTACTTGTAAGTTTGCAGGCATTGGGGTTTGTACGAAGGTTGCTGTTGGCTTTGGACTTAAACCCAGAATCAGAGAGAGAAATGTAGTTAGCTTAGTAAATACAGAGGATCTGCTAACTGCTCGCATCACTTACTCCTGTACATCATCATCATCATCACTAATTAGGCATCATTTATCCTTAGCAAACTACTGGTATCATGTTAACTGCGCCATTAAGCCTTTTAGAACCTCTGGCATGAGAGAGAGAGAGAGAGAGAGAGAGAGAGAGAGAGAGAGAGAAAAAAAAAAAAATAAAGATTAATTATAGACAGATACGCTAGCTTCCTCATCATCAATGCACCAGGTATCCTCCCCAAATTAGAGGTATCATAGGAGTTACCTGCCTTAAAGCATTTATCACCCCGGGTCTAATAAAGGTAATGGAGGGTAGACTGCAGCGCTACGTCTCAATCTAGGCACAGGCACTGATGTATTGCTACCAGGCACGAGAGGCACAGAGAGAGAGAGAGAGAGAGAGAGAGAGAGAGAGAGAGAGAGAGAGAGAGAGAGAGAGAGAGAGAGAGAGAGAGAGAGAGAGAGAGGACCCCACAGCCACTACGCTCTTAGGTTTGAGCAGATGCTGTGGGGGTTTTGTCTGTCTTCTGTCTCTCTGTCTTTCTGTCCCTGTATGTCTCGGTCTATCTGTCTATTTACTCATCTATCTGTCTATCTATCAACTGATCTACCTATCTATCTATCTATTTTTATCTATTTCCAGCATATCTTTCTTTACCTGTCGTGTATGTACGGTATTCGTGAATCTGCAGCCAAAAGATAAAAAGACACATACTAAAATGCGCGTTCTCTCTCTCTCTCTCTCTCTCTCTCTCTCTCTCTCTCTCTCTCTCTCTCTCAAATACCAGATAACCTTTGTTCCGGCAGACAATCACGGACGTCATGGCGAAATCAAATAAAACTCTTTCTTTACGATGTTATATATTTTTCTTCCTACCATTAGACGATTAAATTCAGCTGTCAAGAAACCTCTCATCGTGAAAGGGGTTTACTCTTAAAACTTAGCTGACGATTTACCTGGTTTACTTCGGCTAACGAATATACTTGTCACTGGGTATCATTCTGACTTCTTATGGTTAAAAAGCTATCTCGATTAACATTTAACCCTCGATTAATGGCTCGTCTATTTTACTCTTCTTAACACCAAACGATCTCACTGGCTGAAAATCGTCTGGTCAAGAGTATAAAAAGGGGTCATCGTCTTGAAGTAGCTGACCTTTTGTTGTGGTGGTTTTCTCTGAGATGAATAAAATCGTCTGACGTTGGTAGTGAACGGGAATGAAGGTCACATCTAATTTCTCCAGTACTAAAAATATCCTCTAATCTTAAAAAAAAAATCGCCTGTGTAAAGCAAGAATCTTAAAACTATCTGCAGGATAAACGTGTATTAGTAGCGGTTTTCTATTACAAGAGAGCTTTTTCTTTACATTTTTCGGATCAATATTCACTCTAGTTCATATGTCGAGTGCATGGGCGCTGTATAAGTGACGACAAAATATAAACAGCCAATACGAAGTGAGTGGCCGGCGAGTGAGCAGTTAGCCTTTGTCCGCGGGAATCATTACAGTACCTTGAGAATAGCTAGTAATCAACGTTATGAAATTACAAAGTGAGTTTAAGGGATCCAGTGCTGGGGCTTGATGTGGTGATTCTGTGGTCAACTAAAGAGCCTGCCTGATATAGGGAGAAAAAGAGGAATCTGGTAGAGATTATTGTGTTTTGTGATGGGATGTTGTGGGAACTCTGATTTTTGAGTTTCTTCCTCTCTCTCTCTCTCTCTCTCTCTCTCTCTCTTACACACACACACACACACACACACACACACACCATCGTCCCCATCCCGCTGTTTTTCTTTGGTCAATCTGTCGTACACGCGGGCACAAAAATTCATCTAATTTCTAACCTCCTCTTATCTCTTCTCTAACTTCTAATTCCTAAGCTAAGAGGCCTGATACGTTTTTCCAGATAATATTTAATCTCGCTTGCTTCTCATTTTCCTTTATTGGCTAGTACTTTAATGTTGAGAGATGCTTGGGTATGTTTCTTTGCCTAATACTTCACCTGCTCTGCTTCTCATTTCCCCCTGCTGCTTTCCTAAACTGTAAAAGAGACTTAGTATGATTTTGGATGATGCTCTTTGATATGATAGGTCAGGGAGGAAAGTGACGGCCATCCCAAAAATAAAGTAGACGCAGTAGAATAGTAGTTTGAATTTTTGACTGTGACCGTATCTACCTCGCCGGGCCGCAGGTAGGGTAACTGCTTGACTGGTTATTTTTATTTATTTTTTTTTTTTGAGACACTGCAATAACCTTCTATCTTATACGGGTCAGTTTTACAGTTATATGATCTATTTTTACACCGGATAAAAATTCTGTTGTCTACTATTCAAACCTATGGCTTTATTTATCTTATCTTTTACAGGCTACTGTTATTATTTGTAGCTTATATTTACACCTGACATGGGTTATTTTCACACCTGGTATGGGCTGCTTTTATGATACAGGGCTAGTTTTAAACCTTCTACAGGCTCTTAAAATAGTTTGCAGGTTACATTTACACTTGATATGGGTTATTTTCGCACCTGATATGACTACTTTTCACCTGATACGGGCTATTTTAACATCCAAATTGGGCTACTATTAATTTCCAGGCTATCTTTGCAGCTATTATGGAATTACCTTTGCCACCTGATAACACTTTTTTTTTTTCACTTCTTGATTTTATTCAGCTTATAAGACACCTTCAGAACCTGACGAGATAGGTACGGTTTCTATTAACCCTTTCAGTATGAGGTCTTTCCTGAGCTGATTAGAACTGTCTGGAAATAACAAAAATAAAAATACGTCTCCGGGCTGAAGGGGTTAAGAATCTGAGACTACCTACTCTTGTAAGGCGGGCTACTTTTTATACTTCACAGTGGCTACTTTTCCTGAACACAGGTTATGTAAACACCTGATAACGTGCTATTTTTGTACACCTACCAGAGGGCTACCTTCATCACCAGGTATCAAAGAATCAGGTTATCATATCTTACCCACCTAACGCATGGACGCCTCGGGTACCAAGCCATAAATTTACAATACTAACTACATTGACAACAACAGCAACAACAACAGCAAGAAAACCACCACAACAACAGCAACAACATGGCAGGCGACATTAAGCAACTTAAGTCATCCCCACCACTTGCATCACTACCATCACAATAACAAAAAAGAGGGCGGAAGGGGAGAGCCACAGAGTAAAACAATCACTGCCTGCAAGACCTTGGATTGCACCTGGCCTAAGTGGTGGTGTGGGGGTGATGGAGGGTGTGGTGGCCGCCATTACCAACAATTTATCACATATCGCCTTCCTTCCCTCTCTCATCACCTCCTGATTAAAACGGGGACGCGTTGGGAATACCAATGAGGACTGACAGCAAGGGAGAGAGAAGGTAACCATGCATAGCTCAGGCAATACTCCCTTAACTGTATCTTGTTTCACTGCTTCCGCTCGATCTAAAGAGGATCCAGGACGGGCCGAAACTGTTCCATCCTTAGGGAAAAAATATAAAGGTTTCGACGTGTGGGTATAAATCAATCACAGTAACTATCCCAATTTATTTTGTTCTGACTAAAGCCCAATGGATAATTTTCTAACTGGGATTGTTTATGACCTCTTCAGCCTGGCGACTTCCTTCCTCAGCTGGATAGTATGGTCTCGTGTTAGCCCAACCAAAATAAACAAGAGATCCGCGGCCTGATACTGTTAAATCCTCCACAGCCGGGAACCCTCTTAGGTATCTTGTTATTTCTAATGTCCTGCGGTTCTTTTCAGCTGAGGATGTTCTCCAGACTCAAAGGTCTAGCAAGCTTCTACTCACCGCCATTTTCCTTTCACTATCTAAGGGTCTCTTTCCCCTCGGTCCCAGCTCTCCTTTTCTCTGCATTTCACAGTCAATCTGGATCAAGTCATTTACTCTTACAGTCATGGGGATGAGTTGGCATTAGAACGAGGGTAGTGAGAAAGCTTAAAGGAGAACGGAGCAGTAACCAGTAGCAGGAAAAAGATATATGGTTTAATCTATGGGCGCCTTTGCCTCTGTCAGAAAGGATCGGACCAGTTTCCCCGCCTCTCTCTGTCTGTGTGAAAGAGCAGGCTAAATGGTAGACAAACACAGGTAGGAATGAGACTATACAAGACACACAAAGGAGTACAGAATAGCAAGAAAAGGATATATGGTTGCGAGGTATAGTGTTCCCTAGACGTCTGTGTTAGGATTGGACCGGTTTCTTTCTCTGTCATTGTGAAAAATCAGACCGAATAGAAAAGACGAGTGAGAGCAAAGACGGGACTGGACAAGAGACAAGAAGAGGAGAAGAATAAGAGGGGAAAAACACACTGACATAAGGTGCTGTGATGTCCCCTCTACGTCTGTGAGTCAAGACCTATGGGCCTTTGTGCCTCTCAAGATCATGAATAAAGGAGGGCAGAACAGAAGAAATGAAGACACAAAGGAGAAAGATGTGAGCAGGGAGCGACAAAGAGAAAAAAAGAATGCGGCATAAACTATAGTAACCCCTGTACGTCTATTTCTTTCTCACACTAAGAGCAGAAACGGTACCTGACAAAGAAAAAAAAAAGTGGGGTGGGGTGGCGAGACGGAATAACGGTCACTATACAAAAAAAAAAAAAAAAAAAAGGCAATACGGGGTGAGCTATGGGCACCCTGGGGACTCACCTTCTGCCCCCTCCCCGTCTCCGTAAATAAGCCCCCCACAGGGTACACGGCAGAGGGAAGTTAGGCGGAGGCACGGGGCGCCGGGGTGGTCCTGTGGGGTCTGAGTTACGGGCCATGAAACCCCATCCATCACCCCCATAACTACACACGTCAGGGCGAGGACTCACAGCTAGACTTAGGGTCGCACAGAAGCTTCGTTGCACCTCTTCCTTAGCGATTTATTCTGCATATTACATTTCAATATCCTCATGTATATAATTAATGGAAAATGAATACGTCACGGCAAGGATATCACAGCCAGACTTAGGGTTGTATTCTGAATGGTGCTGGGGATTTCGTGACACTTCTTCCTTAGCGATTGATTCCGCACACCACACTTCAATCTCTTCTTTTATATCACTCATGTCAACTAAACATTTTTGGGATTAGATTTACAAACAGACTTATGAATCTCCATGCTGAGGCCTCAATCACTTTCACACCAATGAAGTATTTTTTATTTCTGTTCCATTTCCAGACGATTTTATTCACCTTTTCAAACAGGGGAGTTCAGGTACAGCCTCCATTAACTCCTTCACATCAATAGGCCTTCCATGGACTGAATAAAATCATCTGGAGGCAGGAAGGATAAAAATGAAAAATATGGAAAGGTGAATACAGACAGTTTTAGAACCTCTCTTTTCACAACTCCTTAATCCGGCCGTTAAGTGCGTGTGTGGCATGAATCCTGACCCAGGGTTGTTGGAGCGCTTAATACCAAGACAAATGGCAGGAACGCGAGTTGGGTCGGGTCCATTTGAGGGAAGAAAATTACAGCAGGAGAGAGAAAGGCATTAGAATCATTTGTGTCGCCTCTCATTTAGAACCAGAGCTAAAACTACGGAGACTCTAAATATAGTCGCCAAAATGTGAATCCTGGAAAAAGTATAAATGCTATTTTGCAACAACGCTCTCCCCCACGACTCACTCTTAGCGCAATAAATCGTCTGGCGTTGACTGGAATATAGTATGTGTTGACCACGATATCGTAAAAAAGAAAAATACAAGAATGGCCAATATACTTACGTTTCTGACGTGTAAACACCAAAGCCCGTATTCTTGTTCCCTAGTGCCTCTTCCTTAGCGATTTATTTTTGGACATGGTTGCTTAATATCCTTTTGTACTTTACTTATGTTGGGTATGGCTATGTCAGAAGGATTTATATAACAAAGAGTAGGACAGCAAGGTGTAATAAGCAAAATGAATCGCTTCGGAAAAGGTGTTTGGGAGCTTCCTTAACCAACGAGATTATAGGCCAAATTGTGACGTTTAGAGACAGACGCAGCAATATACGGATATTACGGAGAAATAAACAACAGAACGTGTACATTACAAAACTCAGATATAATGATCACAAAACTGATATTACCGACATGTAACGAAAACGGATGTTACAGGGGCAGATACGCTATAAGACAGATCCTAATAAATAAATACATAAATACGCAATCAAATGTAGACGGTCCATAGACAAAATTACCAAACCATGAATGTCACAAATATGAACACTTGGTGCTTTATTGAGTGACTGATTGACAATGCTTTTCTCATTAACACAGCCACTAAGATATGATTATGAGGATAGAAAATATAAAAATTGATGTTGCAAGCAAACGAAAAGAAGAATCTAGCTATTAAAGAGGTGGACACTAGATTCTGAAGGTTACAAAAATTTCATCAACACAGTGCGAAAGGTACAGAAACTAAGGCTAATGAGGATCGTTCCGAGACACAAACACCAGAATGAACACTCTTAAGACACACTAAAACCAATCTATGTTAAACCGACACACACGAGAACTCCCACATAAAATCCAGGGGAAAAGAAGGGGGGGGGGGTAACGTTGCCAATGTAATCTTCAAAGCGATCCGAAGGCTTAATAATCCAGTGTTTGTAGTCTTGGGAGAGCTTAAGCCAGGATCTTTGTTTCACCTGGTCTACGTTCTTAATCATGGCTTATTTCTCAGCGCTTAACCCACTATAGCGGAATAAAATCGTCTGGAGATAGCAAAAAGAAAGACTTCCTCATAAATATATAATCTACTGGAGAGCCGTTCTAACTCGTCATCACAAAACGAAGGATAGAACATGAAGCCGTCAACGTACTGAAGAGACTAAAGGAGGCTATTTAACTCCTTCGACACGAAAGATGTTTTCCAGGCTGAGTAAAATCGTGTCGCGGTGGCAAGAACAAAGTTAAAAGTACAAAAAAAAATGCTAAAAGTGACAGCCCGTTGTGTGTGTATGTGTGTGTGTGTGTGTGTGTGTGTGTGTGTGTGTGTGTGTGTGTGTGTTTTGCCTATAATTCCAAGCTCTCAGAAACCTACCTTCATCTTAATGAGACACAGGATAATGATAACAGTGATGCTGTGTTTTCCTATTGATGATGACAGTTTTAGACATTGCACAGTAAGACAACTGGATTCTGTGTTTCTCTTTCGCTCTGTATGAAATGTTCGTTTCTAATTGTCTTTGAGTGCTGGAAATTTCTGCTAGATGACATTATACTAGATATAAAAAGAGAAATGATATAAAATAAGTGTTTGTGATGCAGTTTCACAGTGGATTAACCCCTCACTGAGCTGACGTCTTTAATTCTTATGTCTCCAGAATATAGGGTGGTCCATAAAACTCACCGTGGACGTATTTTACATGTTACAGAGAGGGCCCAGTCTGTTGGTGTGGGCGGGAGAGTGCAGTGGGAGCAATAAAAGGCTAAATGATGCAGGGAAAACACTGATAACGCTGACTGAGCTCTCCCCACAACACAAAATATATCGGCCAGCAGAGTACAAAAGGAAAGTTATACATAGACCATCTTGTATTTTATTTAGTTGATGAGGCACACTAGTAATGAAAGGGTTAATTAAGGTTTAGAACCCCTCCAGTTCGAAAACCCTCTCCTAAGTTTAATATAATCGGCTGTAGGTAGGTAAATAGACAGATAATAAAACAAATAAGAACCTAGTGACAGCGTGACAAGACATCAACCAGAAATCAATATTCAGATCGATCGGTCCAAGCAATTTCTAGATTCGAGATTAATATTCTGAAGCAAAAATGGAGAGATGTCAGTTCATTGCTTCTCAATCGGTCTGTGTGTAGATCACTGAGGGAGGGGGGGGGGGAGATGCAGTCGTAGAAGTAGAGGAGTTTAAGTAGTACAGTCGAGATCAATCCCAACTTCGGCACGAGACTGTTTGAAGATTTGAATTTCGTAAACACAGACTCCTAAGCTGAGAAGAATCGTTTTGCGGCAGCAAGATTTATGTTCTTAATACTTCCAACATCGCGAGAGTGTTAATGGACACGGTTTATTATTCTTAGACGAGAGGTAGCTCAAAATGAATAAAATCGTCTGGCGGTAGCATGAACAAAATGGTTCAGATTTTCGTCGTTGTCAGAAGGTTAGCGAAATCAAGGGCAGACAAATTCTAGGTTGAATAATATTTTCGGGAGGTTGTAAGATTAAAATACCCCCGAAAGTGCAAGAGAGTAAGTAGAGATGTTATGACTCGTAGACGCTGTAAGGGCGTTTCCGAGCTGTAAAATCATCTAGAGGTTAAAAATTACAGCAGATGAGGTCTTTGTCATCGTCAGAAAGTTGGTGGAGACTGTAATCGAGAGGCCAATTGTAACCTGAAAAATCACCTGGAAGTTGCAAATTACAGTTTTTTTTTTTTGTTTTTTTTTCTCATCGTCTTAAGGTTAGTACTTGGATGGGTGACCGCCTGGGAACACCAGATGCTGTTGGCATCCCTACGTGTCAAGTGGGGTTGGTGGAGGATTAGTGCCCCTCCCTGTAAAACAACTAATTCTAAGCCCATGGCCACCCCGTTTGGGATACATGGCGTCTGGCAATGAATGAATGAATGAATGAATGTCTTAAGGTTTGCTGTTCTTCCACTCGACCCACCGACCCGTCATAAAAACACCCCCGCTAATACCAACACACCAGTCCTGATTAAGATACCAGCAGCACGTACCCATGCAGACGGTAGGGTTTTTGTGCCCAGGTGGGAACATGTGACGGTGTGTGGCCTATCTGGAAGGACTGTTGGCCCTCAGGGAACGGGTTTTGTGCAATCTATGCCCTTAAGTGGATGTGAAAAAGCGGTTCCTAATTTCCCGACACCAATATTCAATGGTTGTTAAGGTAGAGAAGTCAATACAGATTTTCTTCACTGGTGTGTGTGTGTGTGTGTGTGTGTGTGTGTGTGTGTGTGTGTGTGTGTGTGTGTGTGTGTGTGTGTGTGTGTGTGTGTGTGTGTGTGTGTGTGTGTGTGTGTGTGTGTGTGTGTGTGTGTGTGTGTGTGTGTGTGTGTGTGTGTCGTATAATTTCTTGGTCAGGGAAACCGACAATCATCTTTATTAGAGAGAAATTGGCTGTGTCCGTGCTATTAACTCCTTCAAAATAATGACGTCTTGTTCAGTTTTTGTCTCCACCAGATAATTTATTGTACTAAGATAAGCTTTCTCGTAATGAAGATGTATATGAGGGCAATGTCTTAATATTCCAGTGTGGAAAATCTCACACACGCCACATTAATTCGACTGAAAGGAGCACAGGCAAAGAATCCGTCATCGAACTAAAGGGATGAAGGCCTCAGACTGAACAGAGGTTAGAGAACAGGAACTGCAGACAGACTGCATGTACCGTGGGTGTGCCCGTGTCCACATGAGCATTTCACTGTGGACTGGCAAAAGTATCACAAACCTCAACCGTCATCAACATAATTGTATTCCGGTTGCAGAAAAAAGTAATAATTACGGATTTTAGAGATTTACCAGCCAGCCCTCCTCAGTTACTATTTTAGATTTGGGTTGGGTTGCATCACATATGCACGTGCCCAGCTTGTCCATTAGGCCCCACACAATATATCACACACAATGGAACACTGTACAGTACATGCCACACTAAGACGCAGACACATCAGCGATGTAGGGAACCTATGGGATAATCCCATAGGCGCGACTGCTTACCCGGGGTCGACAGGTCTGCTCGATCAGACAGACCTGGGTTGAGTAAGAAAAACAGATTTACCAGACAATAAGCGTAGCATTTAACTTCATAAAAGGGCCCGATTTTATTTTTCATAGTACACAGATGATCCTCAAGACAGTTTCATTTTCTAATAGGTACTCTCCTTATCAAATTTTAAATATCGCCAAATTTCACTTTTTAATTTTTTTTCCCTTACGTTTTTCATGAATATGGATAATATATACACAGATAATGCCTAAAGTGTATGAGGTGAGTACATGGATAGTACGTGGAGAGTAACCTGTGGAGGTATGGTCGTACCATTCTAAAGTGGCGGTTTGGGTGGGGCACGAACCTCTGTACAGTGGTGCCACGTTTTTCATACTCGCGATGCCTCTCTCTCTCTCTCTCTCTCTCTCTCCTGGGGGGATGTCCATCACCCTAGGGAATTTTGTTTCTTTTATGTCTTATAAACTTGTGCTTTCATTTCTTTATTTTGTTTTTAATTATATTATTGTTTTACATATGACGCCAGATGACCTCGATGTTATGGCGCTTTTTCATTGAATCATTCTCGCCCTCCTTCCTTCCCTCCCTTCATCTTTCCCTCAGCTTGACAATGCACTCAACACTGCTCCTGGCCTGCCTTCTCTCTCTCTCTCTCTCTCTCTCTCTCTCTCTCTCTCTCTCTCTCTCTCTCCTGGGGGAGATGTGCGTCAATTTTGTTTCTTTTATGTTTGACTTATAAACTTGTGCTTTCATTTCTTTATTTTGTTTTTATTATATCTAATTATGTTTAATTATAAACTTGTCCTTTCATTTCTTTATTTTGTTTTTATTATATCTAATTATGTATAAAAATATTATTGTTTTACATACGGCGCCAGATGACCTCGCTGTTGTGGCGCCATGATTTGTTTTCATTCAATCACTCTCTCCCTCCTTCCTTCCATCTTTTCCTCCATCTCTCACTCACCTGCACTCAACACTGCCCCTGGTCTGCCTCCCCCCCCCCTCTCTCTCTCGTCTGTGGTATTTTAGGATACATTTTGGTTATTTTCTTTTACGTTATAATGTACATATTGTAAATTTGACTTTATTTCCACACCACCCAGGAGGTTAAAGTCTTGGCGCGCTTTTTTTTAAGAGGTGTCCCCAAATAGGCCTATTAATCCTCTATCCCTCACAGATGACCAGGTCGGACTGGGTGTGTGTGAATGTTGCCGCTCACGAGGGTTTAGTGTATATATTTTTTTTACTAAGAAACTGGCATATATTTGCTTATATTCCTGCACATTATCTTATAATCATAATTGTGACATTATTACCAACCCCAGAAAGACGGTAACAGCCAATAAAAGTGACTACTTTTTTTTAAAGCAACACTGTAAAATAATTATGCCACGTTTCTGTATTGCCGTATAAATATTGTACGCATAATCAGTTTACTGTTCTTTCATATATTATAATACACACGTTACCATTTTGTTCTTATGTGTTTATCTTACTGTGATGCCTATTACATATATCAGAGCCGTTCACATAGCGGGTATGGAACACTTGGCACCACTGTACAGAGGTTCGTGCCCCACCCAAACCGCCACTTAAGATTGGTACCACCATAGTAGTAGCCATCTCCTAACAGCTGTGGTGCAGATGGAAATTGACACAGATGGTACCGTGATGTGATGCGGTCCTAATCATTGCGGTGGTCATGCGTGATAGGCGTGTGGAGATGGTGGTGGTGATGGCTAAACTGATGGTGAGGGCTGTACCAACATTAATGACGATGATAATAAGTATGATGATAAAATACCGGTAGAAATAATAATGATGGTGCCTGAAACACTGATACGAGTAGTACTGATAGTGGTAGTGATGATTCGTGTGATACAGATAACGACAATGTAGACAGTGATGGTATCATTTAAAACTTTGATAATAGTGGATACAGACAGTGGAAATAACAGTGGTGATGACGATGGACTGGTGGTAATGACTGGTGGTCATGTTTGTGATGATATTTAAGAAGTGACAGCAACACCACCTCCTCCCTTCCTGCTCCCCCTACCTTTCTGCCCTCCCTCTGCCTCCTTACCTCCACCGCTTCTGTCCCCCTTACTCTCTGCTTCTCCAGCACCTCCCATTTGCCATCTTCGCCTTCCTTATCCCATTGCTTCCCTACCTGCCCTCTCCCCCCTCCTGTCCTTTCCCCCTAGTGTACTTGCTAGTGAGGGTGTTAGTGATGTTGGTATTTGAGACTGTACACCTCCACCTCTTCTGCTCCCCCTCCCCCCTACACCCTCCAAGCTCCCCTCCCCATCTCTCTGTCTCCCTTAGTGCACCCTCCTCCCTATCCTCTCCCCTTCCGCCCAATACTGTACCCCCACACCTGTCACCCTCGTTCTCCCTCTGTCAGCCTTACCCCTCTCTACCCCTCTTTTCCATCTCCCCTCTCTTGGTCCACATTACCCCCCCATCTATCTCCCCATTTCCCCATCTCCCCCTCGCCCGAAGTGTAATTAGGAATGAGACGGTGTGTGAGTTGAGGGGCGGCCAGCGGAGTGTAATCTGGATGGTCACTGATAATGCCTTGTGCAGCTTAACCCATTGAACGCGATCTAAGCTGTAATCATCACCACCTGCAGCACATATACATTAATAACAGCATACGTTTTTATCATTAACCGTACCTGAGCCCTGTTATTATATTTCTAAGAGTGTATGTACGTGGTAACTAATGTTCATGTTCATCTTTGCCGGACAGCTGTGCAAAAGTGAAAAAAAAAAAAATGCTGTCACCACCTGCAACCCACAAATAACAATAACGGCACTTATTCTTATTAGCTGTATTTGAGTTTCGTAATTACATTTTTAAAGGCGTAAGTACATAGTAATTAATGTCAAAGTTTAACTCTGCCGGGTAGCTCTATAGTAGTGGGAAAAAAAATTGCAATCATCATCATCTGTGCAAAAACACATATGTTCATTGTTTTTAATATTATCTGTACCTGAGCGTCGTTAATATACTATCAAGCGTGTAAACTACATGGTAATTAACGTCTATTGACCCGGGTCGTAAATAAATGTTTATCTTTCGCGGGTAGCTGTGTATAAGTGAAAAATAATGTGAGTTTTATCGAGTTGGATGTACAGTTCAGTGCATACTTACTTCGGTCATTAACTCTCTTCATCATCCATTCTTTCTTTGTCTACTGTAAAGAGTAAAGTTAAGGAGGAGTTGGTGGGTATAAGACTGATACAACGCGCAATCTGTGAAACAGAAGATACAGTACTGTTAGCAGTTTGTTGTATGGTGTAGGTTTGGTTATTTGGTTATTAATGAAAGGTGCAAGTTTCTGAGCATCCACCTCAAAGCCTCAGTGGGAGTCTGCGAAAACGCCCTTCTTTACCTTCCCAGCCTCCTTTCCTTCCCAGTTCCTTCCTTTACCTTCTCCATTCTCTACTGTTCTCTCCCTCTCTACCCTCTCGCTACATTCTTTTAAACATAACTCTCCTTCTTCTAAGACTCCCTCTCTCCCCCCCACCCACCTCATACACACATCCACACGTTCACAAGGTTCCCACCCATCCTCTCACACCCCCAACCTACATGTAAGTATTGCCAGACGCCACAATCCTGGAAGGGGAGGCCATTTGACTCTGAGTTATTTGTTTTACGGGATGGGGCACTAACCCTCCACCAACCCACTAGCTGACACGTACAGCACTCTTCATACGCTACCCTTACATACTTCGCGCAACACACCGCCCCCTCCTCCCCTCGTCTCCCCCCCAAAAAGGCCTTCCCATACTCCCAATCACTCCCTACATTCTTTGGTATTATTGTACTTTTCAACAGTCACACCTTTGGTTAGGTTAGTTTAGTTAGGTTTAGTTTGTTTATGTTACGTCAGTTAGAAAAAAAAAAATGACTTCGAAAGTGCAAATTTCCCATCCTTCTCACATTTCCATTACCTCCTTACCTTCGACTTAAAGTCCTCCCTACACTCTCCTCACACAACCCCCTTCCTCTAAAACTCCCTCTCCCTCCCCCCACCATACACACGCTCACCATTACACGCTCCTTGCAGTCCTCTCACATATCCACTTCTGGCTACTGCCCCTCACCCCGTTCTCCCACACACCCCAAAAATACCAGTCCCCTCAAAATATCCCCATTTCCCCCTTCCCCTCCATCCCTCGTCACACCCACACCCACACCCACACCCATCCTCTCCGTCCCTCATACCTCCCGCTCTATTAAGCCCCAGGGGTGAACATAAACGAGGCATGGGGCGGTGGATCATACCCCTAATGCTGGTGATTGTGATGGGGGGGACCGGGCATTAACGCCTCCGCCTCCCTTTCCTAGCACCCACCACCCTTCCATGTCCCCTCCCCACCCTTATGACCAAGTAATGAATCTACAGCAGAAGGGTAAGAAGCCTGTCGGCTGCACGGAGGTCATTAAGGAGGTACAGTGGATGAGGCAAAGTGCTAACATGTTACGGTCCCAATCTAAGAAATGACCGGAGGTTTGTACATTATGTGAAACGCTGACAGGGATGTAGGATGGTCCCTTATGGTTTTAATGATCTGATGTGCGGTAGCCTAGCCTCGAACCCCTATAGCTCGGGCCCTCTGGAGCTCCTAAAGAATATTAAGGAACTATACCAAGACCCGATGCAGTCAGTGTTACATTCAAACCCCTAATTATTTTGTTGGGTGAAGAGAGAGAAAAGGTAACGCAAATTCTATCCATCAGTGACCAGTCCAAGAATTGTACTCATGCTATTACAGTAACAAACTGGACGCGTCAGCTGGAACTCCTACCCACCACCCACCACTTCGTAATGTCACCCCAAAGCGGCCGCAAGTTTGGTCCCCGGGTTCTGTAATCTGAGGAAACACTGGTAAAAGAGCTGCACCAGTATGGACTTATTTCGGTTGTACTGTTCCCCTGAAATATCCACAGCAGCTTGGATGTGAAGTGTATGGTAGCTGTATGAGTGAAGGCAACGTATATACAAGCAATTTTATACGGATCTTATTCACAACTCGTGTTTAAGAAAGTCTGTATATACGACACCCAGTCCTCCCTCAACATAGTCTATTCTTTGACTTGAGTAATGTAAGGGATCAGTCAGGGTGGGCGATGGATGTCCTGTACTTGGGAGCTCATAAAAACCTGCCCGTAGGAGCTGGAAAAACACTGGAAAATGTATTGAGAGAACCAGATGGGCGAGCCTGGGGAAGTCTTCAGGAAAGATCTTAAAACCCTTGAACTCTAGGACCTACGAGGTTATTTTGGGCATTTCAAAAAGGATCATACGCGCCATCAGCTCATAGATGTCTTTCGGAGGATGAATTAAAGATCTTAAACCCTTTCCAACGAAAGGAAGTTTTCTGGAGTTGGCAAAACGCTGGAAAATATATCGCTCTAAGAGAAAGAGATGAGGATTTCAGGAAAGTTCTAAACACACTTAAGCTCCAACGATTCACTTTCAGATGAACAAAATCGTCTGGCGTGAGGTGGACTAAACTATTACAGCAGTCCCGTCAATAACAGTTAATGCAGACAATATTAACACTCAGGCTTCTTTGTCCAACACTAAGCTGAATAAAATCTTCTGGGGTAAGCTAAAATACAATACTTAAGTTGTCCCGAGGATGACAGGATGAACGCCAAGACAATCTATAAACATGGCCCCCGCCCATTAGGCTCAATATCCATCATTGCAGGTGTCTAATCTGATAACTAGGGGAAGTCATGCATTACAGCTAAGCATTATTTTTTTCTGGGTTAAGGCAGTGGTTGGCATCATGCATTTCGGTCATCATGTTGTGGTGAATGATTGGGTCAGTCAGCGGCGGGATGCCGGCTAAGGGACCCCACAATTATAGATGTCGATCTTCACAGTTACCTTTTTGCTCTTTTCTCTATACGCTCTCCACTTCTTATTCTCTTCCTACACCTTTCTTTTTCTCATTAGGCCAACAGAAACACTAAGCGACTAAAAAAACTACAGCACACCAACTAAACATAGGCCTTTACAGGGTTCATAATGCGCAAAAGCTGAAGAAGTTCCAGGGTTTCTGTGTAAACCTATTGGAGCTGAGTAAGAGGCCTCTGATCACCACTTGAAGCAGCATGAAAATCTCCACTCAGCCACTTTCCTGCTCACTCAGGTACGAGGCAGCTTTGATGGAGAAGGGAGTCTGAGATAAAGGTACACACTGGATGCGGCAGAGACGGAATTACCTGACTGACAGGGAAAAAAAAAAAAGCACTATTTATTTTTTCTGTCGCGCATAATTCTCATGATAATTCAACCCATAAAACTGAATGATAGTCCGGTTTTCATAAACTTCAATCAGGTAGCTCACGAGTAATAGACCTGACCGATAATATGGAAAATAGTAAAAGAAATACTCCATTATCTATGAATGTTATAAAATGAGACACTATATATTCTGTGCTTAATATAATAAACAAAAGATCCAACAAAGTAATAAGTGCAATTTTATATAATTCTAAATCATACCAGAGTTTTAATACCCAGTCATCAGAAAGCTCCTCCAATCTTCCCAGTCTCTTTAAAATATTGTGTTCTACTTTCCTCTTAACAGTTTTCGCCTTCACACAATCTCAAAGAAGATCAACATATAAAAACAGCCAAGCCTAACCTGTGATCTCCACCATTACGCAGGTTTTTACCAAGACTTATCAGATTCTCTCCCAGAATTATTTACAGAACTCGTCAATATCTGGTCATAACACGAGCGATTTTTTTTTTACATTATTATGCTCAAAATTATCAGTTATCAAGAATTTCCATTTAAATCGCAACTGATCCTCCTCCTCCAATGGGATATTTTTACGTTTACATGGAAGCTTTCTGGATTAGTGAGGAGTAAAGATTTTAACTCTTTCAGCGTGAGGATGTCGTTCTCATTTTTCCATTTCAAATCCACAGACTATTCCCTGCACCTGCCGGGATCAAACCCACGACCACACAGACCTCAGCCCACTACACTAACCTCCTAGGCATCTGTCTACCTTTCTTCTCGCAGTTTCAATTTGATCTTCATCACAACCAGTCCTAACCTAACCTAACCTATTCCACATCTGCAGTCCCCAATCCACTGCTCAGTCCACTCGACCACCACCTTCCCCCACAACATAATCCAAATCTGCAGTCCCCAGTTCACTTCTCTATCCACTCCACAATACTTTACCCCACAACTTTTCCGTCCACATTCCTTACACTCACAGCTCCATTTCAACCTTCACCACCACAACCACCGGTCCTTCTCTTTCCTCGTTTGTTTCACCCCATTTTTCTACGTTCCACCATGTTCTCGTGCCGATAATCCTGTGCCTTCATTTGCTAAAGGTTATTTCTTCCGTCTGCCACTCCTGCCCTCTTCCCTCGCACCTGCTCCCTCTCATGCACTGGCAACATCTGGTTCAGGATTACAGTACCCGATTCCTTCCTCTACACTCCGAGAAACGTGAAGTCCTTATGTGAGCTTTTATTTTCCCTTCGCAGAAACACTATCATACTTGTTTAATTCAGGGAGATAGAGGACGTCCTATTCATTAATTTTATTTTGGCTGCTATAGGCCGAAATTACCTAACTTAGGAAAAGGATAAAAACTGTCATTTGATATTTCTTTGGTATAATATGATCAACATTTTCTCATGGAATCCGAACACCTTCATATGCTCTGGAACAGTGTCTCACGCTCTAAAACACTTCCTCATATCCCGGAATACCCCCTCCCCTCCCCCGACCAACTACCCATCCCTCCGAACACATTTCCCCCCTTCCTTCCCCCCTCACCAACAAATACTTCTCATTCCTCCTGGACACTTACCCACCCTCCGTGAACACATCTCCCATTCTCCTAGCCCAGAACTTCCCACCTTAAAGAAGCCTATGAGCAACGTCACCACAACGAATTTTCTCTCCTAAACAGAATAAAATCATTTTAAAGCCGTAAGAAAGAAAAAAAGCAAAAATACGTTATCGAGCTGGAAGGGTTCTATATCGGTTTAGGTTCACATATATTGCGTGTGTATTTCATTTTAAAGATGCGTTTAATATTGCTTCTCCACTGGATATTAATGAGGTCTGGACTGAATGATTCTTGGGAGTAGATTCTAGTTGTAGGCTTTCTCATTTTTTTCCTTCCGCTGAAGGACAATGAGGCTTTTGAATTTATGATTACTGTGAAACTATTTTTCTGATCATTTATCTTTTTCTTTTTTTCTTCTTTTTTTTCTGCCACGGAATGCTAGTGAAGTTCTGGTTACGATTATTGGAAGAAGGTTTTTAGTTTTTTCAAATAAATTAATCCCAGTAAGTTTTTTTCTTAATGTCAAAAGAATTCTTGGTGATCTTCCAATACTCGCAGACAGCGAGATAAACAGATATACAGAAAAAACTAATAATAATTCTGAAGTGCAATCTGCAAAATGAATCGCCAAGGAAGACATATTACAACACCTTATTAGCTGAAGAGAATACGTTCCTCAGTGGCTATGAACACACACACACACACACACACACACACACACACACACACACACACACACACACACACACACACACTAAATTTCCCCATAACAGGACAAGCAAACGTATTCAGAGGACGCCCAGAACAAAAAGCTAATGGGATCTTTACTCTTGTGTCAATAAATTGATCGTAAACCTTTTCCTTACGATAACATCTTTTATAGTATCATATTTGTTGGTGCTAAAAATTCTGATTCAGTTTGAGAGTCATCTTCAGTAGTTAATACGACTTTTTAAATTCTATTCTGGTTCTTGAAGACGCTTATATTTATCTTCAGTAGGACTTTTACTCTTCAAGACGATTTTACTCATCTTCTACTCCTCGCATTTAAAGGGTTAAAAGGTCCTTGACGCTTATGGATCCGGTGTATAAAAATCCTTAGTACCCCTCAGTTGAATATTTTTTTCTGTATTCTTGCTTAAAAAAAAGTAGTCACTTTTATTGGCTGTTACCATATTTCTGGGGTTGGTAATAATGTCACAATTATGATTATAAGATAATGTGCAGGAACAGTGTAGGGTAAGTGGGCTTTTCCTTGTCGTGGTGGAAGACTCTATTTATACTGTGTGTCCGCTTATGCCTAGGCCTCACTCCTGCCCCAGCGAGCCTTGATAATGTGTCGACACTCTTCAGGAGCAAAGAAAAGTTAGGGAGCTTTATTTAAGACGCTGCATTTTTTTTTTTTTTTTTTTTAAGGTGAAAACATATATAGGTATATTCTTTTACCCAAAATTCGCCTAAAATTCGCCTCAGTCTATCCCGAACGCTGAGTTGTATGGAGAGATTAACACTAGAACATGATGCTAGTCACGAAGAGGTGTTATAGAAAGGATATACAGCCGTAGCAATGTCCTTTTCCGCCACTGAGCTACGTGAAATTACCCGCAGGAGGCGGAAAAACTGGGTCAGGTTAGGGCAAAAGCAATATACCTGTAAACGTAGGAAACCAGAAAAATTTCCTTTCTGGAGAAAACTGAACAAAAGAGAGTTACGGCCAAGATCAGTCCATTTGGACATACCTGGGCATATTGTACTTCAATGACTGGAGGTAACAGGTAGAAGGAAAGGCATACTGACGTGGACAGTTTAAGAACTGGTCAGCTGTATACATGAAGGACCTACGCATTTTCAACCGGTGACTGCAATGAATAAACTGATTTAATAATAATAATAATAATAATAATAATAATCATCATAATAATAATCCCTAAACTCACCATTTCAGGCCAGTCACACAGCTTCGCCCCCCTCCCCCTTGACCCCACCCCAGCTCTCACTTCCACTTCCTCCTACCGCTCCCTTATTTCCTCCTCCCCCTCTTCTCATCCTCTTCTAGGCATTTCAACTGGGCAAACAAAGGCTCCAGAGATCAACACACGCCCCCCTCTCCCCACGGTCCTCTACCCCTCTGCTCCCCTCTCCCCACGGCCCCCTTCCCCTCTGCCCCCCTCTCCCCGAAACCAATCTGCCTCAATGTTGTGTGCAGCCGACCTTAACCTCTTAATATCATGTAATCAAAACTTTTAGGCAGAACAGCGACTGGTTGTGCAAAGCCAATTGGGGGTTTTGTGTGCGGACAATCAAATCCACGCTGGCTGGCTTGTTGGTTGTGGGTAGGATGGACTATGAGGCTAGTCAGGGATAAAAGTTGTGCCTACTAGTCCACATAATCTACATCACACTTAAGGCTACTCTCCTCTATGACACATCATATCAGGGAGAATCATCTGCGAGCCGGGAAGCATGTTGAATCTCTCAGGAATACTGACCAGCAGAAGATAAAAATAAGAACTCGAAGGGATGAAACTTTAAGCCATCTCTGACCACGATTCTTCTTAGAGCGAAAATCATCAGAGTGAAAAACCATTCTTCTTTTCTCCTTCGTCCTGGGATTATGTAAACCCATTAAAGAGGAATGTATTTCATATTTATCTTCAGCGATTGCCATATTATTTTAAGCTGAATAGAGGCAGGCTTAGGTTGAAATTAAAATCGACCTTCATCCGTTGTTTTTACTTAATTCCCAATAACGTCAGACATGAAGAGAGAACCTGTATTTTTTACACAGGAAAAATCATCAGAGAAATTACCAATATGCCGGGAATCGAACCCGGGACTCTCAGGTGAGAGCCAGGCAGCATACCACTACACCACGACCAGGTAAAAGTTAACTCACGTTGTCACAATCTTGTAACCAACGTCCCTACGCCCCCCACTGTGGGCCTGAAGAGGATGAGTTAACCCCCTGGCACTCGGGCAAGTAGATGCTTTTAATCTATCCCAAACACTTACGGCAAGTCAGAATGAAGAGAGAACCTGTATTTTTTACACAGGAAAAATCATCAGAGAAATTACCAATATGCCGGGAATCGAACCCGGGACTCTCAGGTGAGAGCCAGGCAGCATATTGGTAATTTCTCTGATGAACGTCAGACATGTTATTCAGTTTAGAATGGCCCCTACGAGCTGAAGGCGCTCCTTGTACTCGTAAATCAGTCAGTCAGTCAGTCAGCCAATTTCTCTCTCTCTCTCTCTCTCTCTCTCTCTCTCTCATGAACTGCGCATTCATTCCCCCCTCCAGCCTCCCATGACCCAGCCTCCTACGCCCCTTGACACACCCACACTTCTTCGCCCATCACTTCAAATCCTCCCCCTCCACACACACACACACACACACACACACACACACACACACACACACACACACACACACACACACACACACACGGGGACTCTTGTCAGGTTGTCGCGATAGAGAGATTCCCAAAATGTTCAGGTGGTGAGGTCGTGTCCTAGAGGTGAAGCGGGTGAGCAGGAGGGTGGAAAAGATGAGAGGAAGAGGAGGAAGAGAAAGAAGAGGAGGAGGAAGACAAAGGATAGAAGAAGGAAAGATAGGAGAAAGATAGAGGAGAAGTGGAAGAGAGAGGGGAAATAAGAGTTGAGAGAGGTGAGTAGGGAAGGATGTGAGGAGGGAAGAGGCATGAAGGGAATGCGTGAGAGGAGAGTTGGAAGGAAGAGAGAGGGGGAGATGAAACTGAGAATAATGGGAAGAGAAGATTAGGAGAGGGTGAGAGAGGAGGGAAAAGGTAGGGAAAGGTGAGAGGAGGAAGGGAAACTGCTTAAAGGAGGGAGAACAGAGAAAAAGGGAGGAAAAAAGATGTGAATGGGAAGGAGATATGAAGAATATGTGGGAGGAAGATTAGTAAGAGTGGGGAAGGTGTGAGAGGCGGAGTACGATGAGGACAGGAAGCAAAAGAGAAAGGGGATGGAAGAGGTGAGAGAGGGGGGAAGAAGTGGGTGGAGGAAAGGAGAGGGGGAGGTAAGAGAGCGAGGGAAATGTGAGAGAAGAGGGGAAAGTGAATGGGAGGGAGAGCAAGAGGAGGGAAGGAGAGAGACAGGGGGGGAGTGTGGGTGAGACAGAACCTAAATAAAGAAAATGACGAGAAAGAAACGCCAAAGGAGACATAGAAAATAAGGGAAGAATATTACTTCCTTTGGTATACATAAGACGTTATAGTAATGCAGAAAGTTCTTAAGAGATGATGATGATGATGATGATGATAATTACTACTACTACTACTACTACTACTACCACTACTACTACTACTACTACTACTATTATTATTATCATTGTTATAATTTGATTAATTAAATATCGGTACGAGAGTTCTCTCTTGAAATAAATAAACTTGTAAACGTCCAGCGACAGTAAGACTCATCATCATCATCATTATCATTATCACAGTAGGTACAAAATGTTATATTCTATGTTCTCATACCGAAGGAGTTAATTTACCTTCAGCTCGAGGACACCATTTTCAGTTCAATGTTGCCACCACAGACGACTGCTTTCACCTCAGGAAATAACCCTTGTACTGGGAGGAGTTAATGTGAGAAATATATAAATCCTCCAGACCTCAGCTTCGAAAAATCTCTTCTTACCTGAAATAAGAATCGTCCTACGGTAGCAAGAATATATAGCCTACACAAAAGACGCAGTAGAAGTGAAGTAGATAACCCATTACCTACGAAGGAATTACGGTACTACGTCACCGGGGTCGGGCAAGGAGACTGGAAGAGAAAAATGAAGCACATGGTTGTAGTTGGCATATGACGACTGATTTCGAATTTAATTAGTGTAAGCATTTAATGAGGCGGAATCATGCAGCGCCAGAGTACACCAAAGCATCTTGCAAGCCATGAAGGAACAACACTGACACGCCAAATTCGAACTAATTAGCGGGTACACTGACGTAGCCACTGAAGCTTCATACTCGCCATGTTCCTTCACAACTACAATGCATCAGTGAACCAGGATTAACGGGATAAGCCTTTCACTGGTAATTACGTGCTTTATTATTATATTTTTTTTATTATCCCCTAACGATTTTAGTTGGCTCAGGAAAGCTCTCATCAGTTGGAATAATACTGTCTCGTCAGCTTTAACGGAATACTAACTATGAATTTTGCACTTTCTTTTGGTAGACTCCACACGATTTTATTCAGATCATTAAAGTATCCCACAGCCAAGCGGTAAAGAGAATGAAATAGTATGGAGAGTTGGGTTGTAGGATACAGAGAGGAAAGAAATAATAATAGACCCCTAGTAATTACATCATCTAATCATAAACGTATATAAAAATCGTGAAAGAAAAGAGAAGCCGAGAAAGACCCAAACCGGTGAAATTATTGTGTAAAAGAGCCCGCTGGGAAGACACTCCAGCGACTAGCCAGCTGACTTCTCCTGCCTGCCTGCGACCCTCTGACCCCTCAAAGGTTAGTGGTTGCAGTTGTGATTAAGTGTCCAGGTTCGATCCCCCTCCTGCCCGTTCACTGTCTTTCCCTGCCCCGTCCCCATCTTGCCTCTCCGATCCCCTCTCATCTTTTCCTTCCCCCATTCTATCCCTTTGCATCATCCTCATCCTTATCCTGCCTACTTTCACTCTGCCTCACCCTCCCACAGTCATTCTTATCTTGCTTTACCCAGACCTCTCACACCTGACCATTCATCACTTTTCCTCCTAATCGTACCCTTCCTCAGTTTTTCCACAACCTGCCTCTCCCCAAGCGTCCCCTCCCTATGTTTCCCCCACCCCCATCCCTGCCTCTCTTGCCACTCACTCTCTTTCACCCTTCCTCTCCCCCCTTGTTTGCCTCGCTCACTCCTCCCTGTAACCCTGCCTTTTCCAGTTCTCCCTCACCTTGTCCTTCTCATATTCTGTCCCTCACCTTGATCTTCACCCCTCCACTCACACTATCCTTTCGTCACCCTGCCCCTCATTCCCTAATCCCTCTCTTTACGTCACCCACCCCTCCCCATCCACCCCCTCGCACCCCATCCTCACGCAGTCTCTTCCCCACCTTGCACCAATCTTTCCCTCACCTTTCCCCTCACCCAATCCGTTCCTCAGGCTACCTCTCCCTTACCCTGCCTCTCACTCTTACCTCATCTCTTAACCTACACCTCCCTTACCTTCCATTTCATCCACCCCTGCCTCACTCTCCTTTCAATTCCCCCATACATCTCACTCTCCCAATCTCTTCACTCTTTCCCTTACTTTTCTCCTCTCTTACCCCGTCTCTTCCTACCTCTATTTAGCCCCCTCACCTACACCCTTCCCAGCCCTCACCTCTTCTCTCATTTATTCGTCCTTCACTCCACCCTTTCCCTCCCTCATACTTACTCCTTATCAAATTCACTCCTAAACCTACCCCCTCCCTCACCATTGTCCCTCACCCTTTCCCACTCTCTTCCTCGCTTTTCTTCTTCCTTAACCAACTTTTCCCGCACCCATCCTGTCCCAGCATTTCCCCTCTCACTCCAGCCCCCCCTCCCCACCCACTCCGCCCACACAAACTGGGGGTGGCCAGTGAAGGAGAAGGGGAAGGTGAGTGTAAATTAACCGAAACAGACTTTCCTCGATCTGGGACGAGTTATAGAGCAAAGGTTAATCAACTTAATTCTCAACCCTCGCTTATGGACATTCATTTTGTCAAGGTGCAACTTATGGACCTGGGCTTCTGTGAGATTAGTCGAGTATTTAGGCTCCAGAGAATTATTATACATTGACTTTATGTTTGTTAAAACTGATAAAGCTTGTAATTGTTGTTTTTATACCTGATGATTTATTAAAGTCTTTTTTTATTTACTTTGTTAATATATTCTGACTTAATAAATATACAGTTAGCAAATTTGTTGACTAAACATATTAAGATTTATATGACACTTTTTATGCTAACGAATTATGCTGTTCTTTTTATTTATGGGTTACTAAATCTTGACTCTTATGTTTATGTTATGTCTTGACAATTTATGTGGAGTTAATAATTTGTTGTCTGTAGGTCTATTTAGCTATTAGGTGTTGTCTTTATATTTACTGAGGTAGTAAATTGTGTCATCGGATATGATGTCTTTAAATTCACATAAATGTAAATGACTGTCTGTATACTTACTGAATTACTAAGTGTAGTTTACTAATGATCAAACGTTATCTTTACATTTATTCAATCAGTAAGTCTGTTTTTATATTTACTAAGAAAGACCCTTAGTTGCCTGTACACCAGTTCAATCCATTAGCTTCCAGGGTTCCTGTGTGAGGGATTGTGCTGGAAGGGATCTAAGCGTGCTGCCCTCTGCTTATCGGCCCATAGTCGCGACGCTCATTATAGGTCCCTACCTCGGGGAACACTGGGCGCAAATGGGCTATTAATCCTTCACTATGAGGACGTCTATTTTCTTTTATTCTTGACATCTCCCAAAGACTTCATTCAGTTCAGGAAGCCTTTCTTACTGAAGGGAAGAGGATAGGCAATAAATAACCTCTCCAAATAAAAAACTCTTCCCTTTCATCTAAAACACAGGCATCTTATCAAAGGGTTTAATTTTCTCAGGTAAGCATCAGTCATTAACAAATCTACTACAGAGGATTCCCTAAAATTGAAGAAAATCGCCTGGTGGTGGCAACAACAAATAGAAATGAGGAAAACGAACTGAAGGAACCTATCTGACAAAGAAAACATCCTACCAAAACGTCTGATATACAAAGCTCAAAGCCAAGCATACAAACGGAAAAGCCTGAAGTTGAGAATTAAAACGAAAAACCCAAAGTTGAGCATTAAAATGGAAAAGCCCAAAATCAAGCATTAAAATGGAAAGCCTAAAGTTGAGCATTAAAACGGAAAGCCTAAAGTCAGCATAAAAATGTATAATTCCCATGTAATAAAAAAAAAAAAAAAAAAAAAAGAACAGCATTCTCAGGTAGATATTTACATGTATGCAAATTGTCATAAATCTTTTGCACATACGTAGCTTGTGTGTCGGCGTTGGTTACATCAGAAAGGTGGACTGTCTGACCCCCATCACCTTTAAACGTCACCGATCTTTGAACCCTGTTATACCTGAAGATCCATTATATTTATACGTAATCACAGGGGGATAACGTGTAATCCCATTTTCCTTTTCGAAGTTAAGTTTTTGCCAGAATTATATCTGAAAGCCTATAATCTGTGACCGTAATTAAACATAAAATTCTCCTCTATCTGACCCCAACCATATTAAAAGTTCTCATCTACGACCCTCAATAAAACTGCAGATGCATTTTATTTGACTGCAGTGATATTTAATGGAATCTAAAACCTGACCAGTAAAATTATAAGGTTTAATCTCCTACCATACTAAATTAAAGCCTATCTTTCTGCCTTATTTTACTTAAAGCCCCCTCACGTCTGACCCCTATTACGTGTGGCATCTTATTATATTTGACCCCATTCATGATTACAATTCTCTTATCCTTTAACTCCACTATTATCAATCCTCTTATCGCTGACCTCAATTTAAAGGTCTCTTATCTCTGAATCATATTACATTTAAAGTTCAATGATATTTGACCTGATGTTTAAGACTTCTAAGTGCGTCTTTCTTATGGATTCTAGTCTTCTTGGAACATGTCTTGCTTTAGAATAATTAAGGTCCATATCCTTCAGGTGAGCTCCAATCAGAAAGAAAACTGTGTGTGTGTGTGTGTGTGTGTGTGTGTGTGTGTGTGTGTGTGTGTGTGTGTGTGTGTGTGTGTGTGTGTGTGTGTGTGTGTGTGTGTGTGTGTGCACGCGCGTGCGTGCGTGCGTGCTTGCGTGCGTGCGTGCGTGAGGAGAGAGAGAGAAAGAGGGAGAGAGGGAAACAAGTGACACCTGTGCTGAGGAAAGAGGGAGTGACACAGCAGCTTCACTAAACTCAGCACCCACTCCGTAAACAGAAGTAGAGTCATTACTTCGATTGGTAACTTGACTTTCCAATACCCTTAACAAAAAATAAAATGAGAAAACACATAGAAACTGCAGAGGACGTAAAATGAAGGAAGAAACCACAGGGAAAGAAACCACGGAGGAAAAATGGATGGAATATGAGAAAAGGAAGAAAAGGCTGGAGAGAGAGAGAGAGAGAGAGAGAGAGAGAGAGAGAGAGAGAGAGAGAATATCACTCCCAGAAGAGGTCAGTTTATTACTTTGATTGTTACTTTGTTTTCTAATATGCTTAATTACCCCCTACGTCCAATTAATCATCCACGAGTCAATTATCGAGCGTGGAATTATCTCTGGGGGGGCAGGAGGGGGCGGCACTCCCCATCATGGTTTTCGTGAGAGCCAGATTAATGCAAATATGTTAATCTTTCTTAGAGACAAAGTATTTACATTTTTCTCAGTAGGAGAAAAAATAATAATTGCGTTATTTGTGGGTGGAATATCTGATAAAGTATTTCTAACTTAAGAAAAAACAATAATAACAATACTACTACTACTACTACTACTACTACTATTACTACTACAACTACTGCTACCACTACTGTTGCTGCTGCTACTACTACTAAATAATAATAATAATAATAATAATAGTAATAATAATAATAATAAATGATAATAAACTACTTCACTACGAGATGTATTCCTATCATGACTACATCTGTCTGGCGGTAAAAAAAAAAAAAAAAAGATGAAAGGGAAGAAATACCATCACTGCCTACGGTATAAAACTCAGTAACCCTTCGCTACAAAAAGTCTCCTCAAACTAGAAAAAAGAAAAGTCTGATGGTAACGTGAATACAGCAATAAAGACTTCATCCTGTAAGACTGACAGAAATTCCCCACATCTCGAAAGGAAAAATAAAGCCAAAAGAAGATGAAGGGAAAGAAAGACCATCAAGGGTAAGATAATCCAGTGACCTTTTCAGTAACAGATCTTTCATTATTCATTAACACTGTCTTGAGGTTATCAAAAAATTAAACGATGTCATTAAACTCGAAAGGTTGTAGGAGATTGCCCAGAGGTACTTCTTTCGGCTGAATAAATTTGTCTGGGATCAAAAACAATATAAATCAATTAGACATCATCGTTTGTAATAGCGTTAAGTATTTCCATTACCTCCTTAGAAGAAAGAGGAAAACAAAGACAGTAATAATATATATGAAAAGGAAAACAAAGATGACAGAAGATGCAGTCACGGATGTTGGTAAAGTCCAGTAACCCCATCAGTACGAGAAGTCATCCCTAGGCATCATAAAATCGTCTAGCCATAGCTGAATAAAATCGTCTGGCAGGGACCACAATAAGCAGCCTAGGTGGATGGCCTGTCTTCCGGAGGGTTAAGGTCATCATTCACCCATCCAGTATGAGAAGCCTTTCCTAAATTTAAAAAAAAATCGTCTGTCAGAATTCAGAATCTAATGCGGAAAATCTCTATCGGATTAAATAAAAGGTAAAAATAAGCGAAGAAGTTAATGAAAGAGTAATACCCACATCGTTGTTGGCAGTGGAGGTAAGAAACTCCATTACAGGCGAACGTGGCCGGACCCAAACGCTGATGATAATGGCGGAAGGCACATAAAAATTCAGAGTTTAGCAATATAATGTGGTGAGAATAAAACCCTTCCCCTCCGCCTCCACCCCCCTCTTCGTCGGCGTGACCACCATCGTGCCTGTCAACAGCCCCCCCCCCCTCCTCTCATTACCCTCGCCTGGGTATTAAAGTTACCGAGGGGGCTTGTGTTTAAGGTATTCCAAATTTCTATTCCGACTGCTGCTGCTGCTGCTGCGTGGACCTGATGGTGTAAAGATAGCGTTTTGGCAGGAAGTCTGGGTCTGCTCATCCCCCTCCTCTCACGTTTCTTGGCAAACTCATTCCCCCTCCCACTTGTTTTTATCATCGCCCACCCCATATTTCCTACCACTTTCCAGTCTAAAGCTCCTTTCACACAATATCCTCTGTCACCTTTCCTACTATCACAGTTCCACCTCTCACACACTTGCTCTTCAGCCTTTCTCTCACGCTCCTTCACACAACACCCAGTTCCCCTTTTCTCCTAGAAACTCCAAGACTCGCCTTCACCTCCACATATATGCTCTTGCCTCCCACCTATACGTTTGCTCAACTCTTCCTCACACATTCTTTTCAGCCATCCATCACACTCTCATACACAGTATCCCGTTCCTCTATCTCCCTCCAACTCCACACATAAATAAAATGCACCCTCACCTTAATAAAATAATCTTGCCTCCCTCGTATGCTCTTTTCATAATACCTCTCTAACATCATACTGTCCAAATTTATACTACAGAAAATTCCCTCACGCGTTCTTCCATCTCTCATAAACAATCATTCACTCATTCTGTTTCTGTGCGTCTCTGCCTCTGTTTCCCTCCCTCCCTCCTTCCCTCCCTCCCTCCTCTTTCAATTCACCCAGCGTGGAACTAATGGGAAAGACAATGCTGACCGAGAGAAATATAAGAAGGGGAATTGAGGGACGGAAAGGCCACATATTTAACCATCCTTCCCGTCCCTATTCGCACTCCCCATTCCCCTCCCTCTTCCCCCTCCCCTCTTCCTGCCTCTCCCCTTCCTTCTTCTATCTCCCCCTCCCCCTCCCCTCCCCTCTCACCTCCCCTCTCCCTCTGAATTAATTTCACATGTGCTCTTTCACCTCTCACGCACACACACATTTACAGTATATGCTTTTCTACACCTCTTCCCCTTACACAATCTTCCTGAACTCTCCCTCTCTCTCTCTCTCTCTCTCTCTTACACACACACACACACACACACACACACACACACACACACACACACACACACACACACACACACACACACACACACACAACCAACTCATCCATCCATTCTTCCACCCATCCACTCACCTACTTAAGCACCTAGCCACTTTATCATCCACTCATCCATTATTCCACTCAACTCTTTATTCGTTCCTGCAAAACTCCTTCTGGTAACTGCATAATCATCAACTCTCTGGCTTATTCACATGATCTTCCACTTCTTCATTTCTTCATCTCACTAATTCGTCTTTCGACCTATTCGCTCAAGCGTTTTTCTCATCATCGTCTATTTTCACTTACTTTAACTCTCCATTCATTCTCTAATTCTTTTCATCTTCTTCCAGTATCATAAAACACTAATTTCTCGTTCATTTTCTCTCTTTCTCTCTCTCTAACCCAGCAACTATCCATATCTATCCAATACGTCAGGCTTGTGTTCGGCCATACCCAATAAGTCCATCGGTCTGAAATCCAACCAGCCAGTCAGCCCATCATCCTACCCGCGTTAAACAGGACCTGCACGTAATCCAATCCACCTTTAAACACTACTCAGCAGCCTCGTTCTAGCCACCAAATACTGTTCTTAGTAGTCAAGTTTCATCTAGGTTAAGAAGTGAATATAATCGACCTTAAACAGTACTTAGCGGTAAATAAATAAAGCAGTCAGTAAAGTTCTAACCATCCAATACAGCTCTCAGCAGTCAATCCTATCCAGCTAAAAAGCAGTAGTGATTTCTGTTTTTCGACCCACCTCAATCAGCATTTCGGACTCAATCCCATCCACTCAAAACAGCCTTTAAAGATAGACAGTCAAATTAACACTCGTCAGTTCTACCTACCTAGAACAAGAACCGCTCCCATCCATCTATTAACACTCTCATTCCCTTTAAACAAAAATCCAAAGTTAATCCAACCGACCTTAAACAAAACTCAAGTCATGTGCAGTCAAAACAACGCTCAACTGCCAATCCTATAACGCAAACGGCAAGCGGTCAGCACTCAGCATCATCCCTGCCTGCACGTCAAAACAGCTTTAGCAAGGAAGGGAAGGAGGAACACCTTTTGGAGGGTCAAGTCGCGTGGAGTAACATCTGTTTGTCCAGCACGCCTCTTTCATTATTATTATCTGTGTGTGTGTGTGTGTGTGTGTGTGTGTGTGTGTGTGTGTGTGTGTGTGTGTGTGTGTGTGTGTGTGTGTGTGTGTGTGTGTGTGTGTGTGTGTGTGTGTGTGTGTGTGTGTGTGTGTGTGTGTGTGTGTGTGTGTGTGTGTGTGCGCGCGTGCGTGCGTGCGTGCGTGCGCGCGCGCGCGCGTATGAAGAAGTCCGCATGACCCCTAACCTCATTAAGTGTTAACGCCCGATGATGCGACCTCCTACAGTCGTTCTATTTTATAAAGGCAGTTTGGGTGGGGCCCTCTGGGACCTCACTCTGTTAGCTCTGTTGCCACATCGACGCCACACACGTGCTCTCTCTCTCTCTCTCTCTCTCTCTCTCTCTCTCTCTCTCTCTCTCTCTCTCTCTCTCTCATATTTATATTAACTACTAATTTTATTTTCTTTATTTTCTCTCTTGTTTTCGACTTTTTTCCACACCACTCCTGAGGTAAAAGTCTATAGGTGCATTTTTTTTTTTTTCTTTATAGCTTCCATGGCGGGAGACTGACCGAATATGACCTGCTCACGCAGGGCTGTCCCTCTTGTCACCACCTGGCAACGTCGCAAAAGCAACACTGACAAGTCTTATGAGATTTATACTATACTATAGCTTTTTTATTGAATTACATCTATACAGAGTGTTTAAAATTCGTTTATAAGTAGTTACTAGCTTAAAATAGGAGAGTGAGACAGAGAGAGAGAGGTTAGCACAAATAATTACTCGTGTGTCGGCGGCGATGTGGCAACAGAGCTAACAGTGTGAGGTCCCAGATCGCCCCACCCAAACTGCCTTCATAAAATAGAACGACTGTAAGCATGTCCAGGGGGGCATTAGGAGTGGAAGTGGGAGTGGGAATGGGGGTGGGGGGTGGGGGTAGAGGTGGTGGGGTGCGAGGGGAGTGGGAGGGAGAGAGGGGAGAGATGGGGGATGTCGGGGATGCGCTGGGATGCTTATTGGGAGTGGGGGGCAAAAGGAGTACAAAGGGTGTGTGAGGGATGCCAGTGGTGCGAGAGGGGAGTGGGAGGGAGAGAGGAGTGGGAGGGAGAGAGGAGTGCGAGGGGGTAGAGAGAGGGGAGGTATGGTGGGAGTAAATGAACCGGTCCAGGCCTTAACCAGAGTCATGGAGGGTGGGTGGGAATTCTAGTTATCAGGACGTTGCTGATGCTTCATAAGATTTTGCTTCGACTGGTCTGGTCATGTGAAGAAGGCGAAGCATGACTCGGCAAAGGAGGGTGTGCACTTCTTGCTCTCTTCTTAACTCTTCTTCTTGACCCCTCTTTTTTTTCGTCTTCTTAATTCTTCTCCCTCGACTTTTATTCTCTTCCTCATGTCCACTCTTTTTCTCTTTTCTCGACTTTTCGCTTTCGTCTACTCTACTCTTCTTCATCGACTCATTCTCTTTTCTCGTGTACCTACTTTCCCTCCTCTTTTTAACTTCTTTCTCATCTCTTCTTATGTGTTGTCTTCTTAACTCTTCTTTCTCGATTCTTCTCTCTTTCTGGTTCACAAAAATTCCGCTTCTCGCCTCTCTTCCTGTCTTCTTTATTTGCTCATCTCTGCTTGTATCCTCTTCCCTCTCTTCCCTTCCTTCCAGTTCTTCTTTTTCCACCCACTTGTCTCTTCTCCCAGCCTCTAATTTCTTCTCTCCTTATATCCTCTCTTCCCTTATTTTCCTTCTTCTGTTCTCCTCTCCATGCATCTGCCCGCTCCCCTCCTCCTTTCTCCTATCATTTTCCATCCACTGCACCACCCTCCTCTGTCCGCATTCTCTCCTCTGATCTTCCCCCTCCTCTCCTCTCCTCTTATCAGTTTCCAACCTCTCCACCCCACTGCTCTCCCATACCCTCCTATCCCTTCCTCCTTCCTGTTGACCGTAATGGAACTCACCTCACCTGAGAAACAAGAAAAAGGCTAATTTGTCTCTAAATGCCTCTCCGGTGCACTGAAATCCATAGTCCTCTCAGTATAAAGCGGGGGGAGGATGGGGTTCGATTAACAAAAGCTGTATACTTATGGGGAAAGAGGGGAATGAGGGGAGGGGGGCGACAGAGGTGGGCGGTGAGAGAGAGAGAAAGAGAGAGAGGGGGGGGCTATGAGGAAGGGAGGTGTGGGGGAAAGGGAGAGAGGGGGAGAGATGGGAAGAGAGAGAAGAGGAGGGGGGGAAAGAGGAGGGAGGGGAAAGAGGAGGGAGGGGAAAGAGGAGGGAGGGAGGGAGGGAGTGAGAGTTCAAAGTTTAAAGTTCAAATAATTTATTTCCATAAAATATGGTTATTCTTACAAATCGGTATACAAAGTCACAGACAAAAATAGTCATGTCATATTCGATACATGATAATATCAACTACAAATCACTTAAAATTAACTCCCTAAGTTTATATTTGAAAACATGTATGCTTCCGGAATGAGTGATATCAGTAGGCAAATTATTCCACAGTTTGGGTCCTAGTATGGTGATGGCTCTGGCACCAGAGTTTGTTCTGGCTCTAGGCACAAAAAGGTTATTTCGCTGTCTTGTTGTACTGGCTGTGTTTTCAGTGACAGTGGACAACTTTAGATACCACTCCGGATAAAAACCATTGACAGCCATATAAACAGTGGTACATCTGTCAATAATATGTTTATCTTTAATCTTTAACCACTTTAATTCCTTTATGATGGGGGTTACATGGTCATACTTTCTTGCTCCCCCAATAGCTACTTTAGCTGCAAAATTTTGTAATTTCTGAACTTGGTGAAGTAAGGTATCATTTGTCATACCCCATATACCTATACAAAAATTTATTATGCTAAGAGCTAGAGACTGTACAACAATTTTTCGAGTTGACTTATCAAAGTTTTCACATATTTGATTTATGAACATAAGTGTTCCCATGACTTTCTTATTTGATTCAATAATATGCACATCAAAAAGCATATATCTGTCGATGTAGACACCTAGATTTTTTACACTAGTGCTCGGGTAAATGTGCTTGCCAGAACAATTTATGACAGTGTTAGGAGGAATATGTGATAGAAGTCGTCTATTACCTATGAAGATACATTGTGTTTTTCTTGGATTTAGCATAAGTCTATTTCTAAGAAAGTAATGTTTTGCAATCCGTAAGGTTCCTTCTGTTTTGGAGATAAGAGCCTCGAGATTATTTATAGTGTCAGCATGGAGGAATTGGGTATCATCAGCATATTGCACCAAAGAACATCCATTTATACTCTCAGCAAGGTCATTAACATAGATTGAGCCTCGAGGGACCCCGTAAGCTACATTCAGTTTATCAGATATAGTGTTGCTCAGGCGGACAGATTGAGTCCTATTTTCTAGGTAACTTTTGAACCAGAAGCAGTCAATATTAAACTTAGCACATATACTTAAAAGAATGTCGTGACTAATACTATCGAAAGCTTTGGAGAAGGAAGGACAGGAGGCGAAAGAGGAGGGAGGGAGAGGAAGTGAAAGAGGAGGGAGGGAGAGGACGTGAAATAGGAGGGACAGGGAGGAGGGGAGAAAGTGAGGGTTCAGGAGGGAGAGGGGGCAACGGGGAAGGGCAGAGAGAAGAAGAGGTGGGAAGGGAGGGGTCAGAAGGGGGGTTGGAGGGTAAGATGCTCCTGCGGGGGTTGGGGTTATGGTCAGGTTGAGTTTAGTGGTCGTGCAGGAATTCCTCTTGAGAATTAAGTCCCCCCACTCGGTAGTTTGGGCCGTGTCTCGCTGCCTCTTATCTCAGCTTATCTCACCTCTTCCTCCTGCTTCTTTTCCTGCCCTTCTTTCTTCATTCTTTTTCCAGTCCCCATATTCTCCTCTTCTCTTTCCTTCTCCCTCTTCCCCTACCCTATTCCTTCCCTTAACCAATCTCTCTCTCCTTTCTTTCCCACCTTCCTCCTCTCCTTCTCTTCTCATCTTTATTTCCCCACTCTCCTCCCTCTCCCCCTACCTTCTCCCTTCTTCTCTTCCTCCCCTCTTCTTATTCTGGCTCGCTTCCCCTACTTCTCCCTTTCTTCTTTCTCTTCCCCTTTCTCCCTCCTCTTCCTCCTCCATTCTTCCCTCATCTTCCTCCTCTTTCCCCTTCACTCCTCTCCTCTCCTCTCCTTTCTTTCTTTACTTCTTCTTCTTTCCCTCCCCTCCCCTCTTCCTTTCCTTCTTCTTCTCTTTCCACTCCCCTTCTTTTTTCCTTTCCTCCTTCTTCCCTTTCCCCTCCCCCTCCTTCCTCCTTCCCCCTTTCCCCAACCAGTCTTTCCTGCCTTGCTTCGGATTTAGGTATATTTGGACATGGTCAGTTTCGCCTGTGACAACTCTCAGCTTTCTTTTCTCTCATAAATTCTCTTCTCTCATAATTCTTTTGTCTCATAATTCTTTTCCCGGGCAATTCTTTCTACCCCAGTTTTTTTTTCATTTTTTTCCTGTCTTCTTGGTGCTACGATACTGTTTTGCATTATTAATCACTCTAGAAACACGTTTATTAGCTTTACATGTTTGCATTATGACCTTGGTATCTGTGTTGCTATCTGTATAATAAATTGTTTCCATTGTTCCAAACAAGCAAAAAACGTAAAATTTCAAGGCGCTCGCCGGTGCGCTCGCCGGTGCACGCGCGCACACGCACACACACACACACACACACACACACACACACACACACACACACACACACACACACACAGTCATGATTCAAGTGTGCGCTCTATTCTGTCTATCCAAGTAAGAAATTTTGTCACTACTGTAAGTCTAAATCCACCTGGATGTAGGATGGATTAGGCGGCCTCCGTTCTTGCCTACGCCTCTCCAATCTCTGCAAGGTGTGTTGGTGTGCAGCAGCCACAGGGGAGCCTGTTAACCTCCATAGGAAAAGTTTGGTGAAGAAACTAAAAGTAGCTACATGGCTTCCTTAAATATGCAGGCAGATAAATTACTCTTACATATAAGCTTATTCACGCACTTTCCTCTTAACCATGACAGCGTGCAAAGTAAATAACGCAACTGAGCTCAGCGAGGGAAGAATGTGGGAAATTTACAAGCCAGCTTCCGGGGAGTGGAGAAGTATCCTGACATGCCCACACCTCCCCGCCATTAACCCCAGCCTTGTACGGGAGATGAGGTGCTTCTCCCTTACCCTTACCTGCACACACACGCACATGGGACACTCAGGAAAGGATATTTAGAAGGAAAGGAGGCTCAAAAAGGAAAGACAATAGGTGAGAAGAGACACTTAAGTACCGAGGATCTCAGGTACGATTAGGGGGAAAAGAATACTGGCCACGTATTCCCTGCGTGACGAGTAAGCTAACCCAACCAACGAAATGGACACGCTGGTTTGACTGGCATGGTTGGTTGGATGATGGTACTGGCAGCCTCACATCCTGTATTCCCATTACTGAGAGGCAAGGTGAGGCAGGTAATGTAGGTAATACAATACTCTACACTCCTCTCAGGACGGGGCTGGCCTTTTGGAGTATGCAGCAAAAGCACGGTAGACTGACAATTCGGTGATTTCCACATTCTTCAGAGATGATGGAAATGTATGTAGATGATCCTATAGACACAAAATAATAAACAACCTAGAAGTCAAATCACATGAGTCATTTATGTAGCTTTAGGGAAACTATGGCACGAATGGCAAGACATGATTTTTCGATAATACAGTGTTTTCTAAAGTCTTCATGAACGGCGTTGGTGTTTTTCGATTTTCATGCAAGCAAATGGTAAGGAAATAAACAGTCATGTATACAGCTCTCAGAGACTTTGTCAGTGCTTCTGATAACCACGCAGGCACACAGTAGGCCAGTAGTTCAGTGTTCATCACATATGAAACGCTTTTAATGGTTTGAATATCTCGCACACACGATAAGAAGTAAAAGTATCCTTGAGCAAAACTTCCAGGAACGAGTGTGTGCTTTCGGCTGTCAGGCAAGCACACGGTATAAGTTAATGTAAGTCTTCCCACATATCTCAGGAACGATGGTGGTCGCTTTAGTGTCAGGCAAACATGAAAGAAGAGTTTAAATATCCTCTACAAAACTTTCAAGAACGACTGAGTGCTTTCGAATGTCACGCAAGCAAACGACAAAACTGTAATGTAATGCTTTCCACATACGTCAGGTACGTTTTAATGTCACGCGAACACGATAATTAGGTACTGAATTCTCTACGGAGCTGTTAGGAATGATGATGTTGCTTTTGATTATCCCGCTAGCAAATATACACCTGGAATTTAATATTTTCCACACTCGTCAGGTACGATACTGATGGGTCTTAACTCACAGAAGCACACTACAATCAGTTGATACAGCCTTCACGAGAGCGCTCACAATCTATCAGTACTTTAAAAGTTTCAAAAAACTATCAGATGGTTTGGCTATACAGAGACTGAATGACTGACTGGAAGAGTGTGAGCGAGGTGGAAGGGAGAGGTGGAGGGGGAGATCGAGGGGGAGATGGAGAGTTGGGGTGGAGTGATAGAGAAGGTTTAAGTTGGAGATAGAGCAGCCTGATGTCGGAGGACTGGGAGGGTATTAGTTTGTGGCCA
>NC_136977.1:24466505-24624005 GCF_032717465.1 Coenobita brevimanus
CAGATATATCCTCTCAATGAAGGGGTTAATGGAGATGATTGCTAAAAGGTCAAGGGTGGAAGTAAGGGTCATCCACCTGAGGCTAATCATTTACTCCCTCTCTAACTACAGGTGTAAGTCTGAGGTCGTGTTGTTCTCCATATTCACCTCGGATTCATAATATACCTTTTTAATATTCATACATTCCTTGGCGTGGGATCAACAGCAACTTTCTGCTTTGTGTGTTCGATATACGGACGTACGTGTTGAGTGAGGCCTTCCGAAAGTTACTACTGGGGCAATGTGTGTGTGTGTGTGTGTGTGTGTGTGTGTGTGTGTGTGTGTGTGTGTGTGTGTGTGTGTGCGCGCGCGCGCGGGGTTCTAAAATACGCTCTCCATAATCTGAATATTATTTTTGCTAAGACTATTTGGTGTGGCAACAAGCCACATGTATACTGTGCAGTATTTTGGGCTAGGTGTGGATTGGTGAGAGAGAGGCAGCTAACTGGAGAGAGAGGCAGCTAACTGGAGAGAGAGGTAGCTAACTGGAGAGAGAGGCAGCTAACTGGAGAGAGGACAATTTTAGACCACCTTACAGGAGACAGATCATAGTTAACTCGAGTACAGTTTGCCGCCTCCTTCGCTTACGTAATTTTAAACTTTCATAACTTCAACTCGTCAGTCTGCCTCCTCTTTCTACGCAATCCCAGTCTTTTATTATACCAAATTCGTAATCTCTTTAACAGTGTCCCCCTCCGTCCTCTAATATACTGGCAATCTTTCATCCATGCAACTCGTGTTACTCTGAACAAGTATGTTTTCTCCTTTTACATAATTTAAATAATTCATGTATGCAATCATCAGCCATGCAAAAGACTACCTTCTCCTTCTATGTATTCTCAATCTTTTGTATTTTCTAGAACTCTGTCTCCTGTTCTCATTCCCCTGTTTCCGACCTCTAATCTTTAAGACTCGACATGTCCAGGCATATCGGATATAACAAGATTCTGATGTCGACTCACTCCTGTTTCACACTCTTTGGGAGAGACGAGTTCTAGAGTATCCCAAACTCTGTTTTCTCCTTTGGACTAAAAAAAAGAAAAAAAAAAGAAAAAAAAAAGAATGGAGATGGGGAGAATCATCATCCTTTTCTTTGTTATTTTTAAGGGTCATGAATCCTTAAAGAGACAGCTGTATTTTGGTATAATATTCCAACTACCGGCAGGCAATCATCGTCGTCGTCGTCGTCGTCGTCGTCGTAACTTCCCTTCTCATCTATGGCCGAGATGTGCATAATACTCAACTGAGGAAAACCCTTATACTCTAAAAAGTAAAGCTTATTCGGCACCGGCACAAGATACTCACAGTCTGACTCAACCTTAACAGAAACCTGCTGTAGTGATATTATGAATGAAATAAAAAGTGACAAAAGAGACGGGGGAATATCAGGTTTAAAATTACGAGTCACAAATTAGGTCACTTGTCTGTCGTGTGACCTCCTGTTTAAGTTTCGGCCTTCAGCAGCCTCCAGTGAGAGAGTGAGTGAGTGCGCCGGGGAACGGGAAGAAATGCCACTTGATCTCCGTGTCTGGTGAATGCACAGACACGCGCAACCTTCTCGCACCCTCATAACGACCGGTAGCTGGTGTTTAGTTAGGTATATAACTGTCTGAGGTTTCTCTATAATGACTAAAGTCGTCAGGAGAATAACAAACTATATTATCGCACTGAAAGGCTAATTTATTTTCGTGTCTGGTGATGTGAATATTCTTACTTTTTAGGACATTCATCTGAAGGTTAAGGTAAACGATTTAGCTGGAATAAATCGTCAGGAGCTAATCAGAGAACTTCATAACCGCAGTACCAGACCACCTGACCTTGTCTGGTAATACGCATAAACTACCTCGCACCTGCATAATTATCCTTAGCTGGTGTCAGGATAGCGGCATCAGGGTTATGGTTCACTTTTTGCGTAAGGCTTCTCTGTAATATATAAAACAGTCAGGAGTCAAGCAGAATAAAGTATCTAGCCTCCACGTCAGATGATGCGAAGAGTCGACCTCCTCGCAGCCTCATACCCTCAAGTTGGGGTCCGGTTTGTTTATGAACGTTATGGTTAAAATAGCCAATTACTTCGTACAAGTGCCCGCTCAGGTCAGCCGCATATAGTGCTCTCAAATAAGTGATGCTTAACTCTTTCATTACAAAGGGTTTCCTTAATCCAGTTAGTAAGAACGCTGTCTTCTTAGCTGAATAATTTCGCTCGGCTTTAACCAGATAAAAGTAGCTTAGAGTTGGCCACCACAAAAATAGACAAGACTTGGATAAGCTTAATGAATCTCTCTGGAATCAGACATAATAGGACATACACCGTAAGTTGCAGGTAAACGGTTAACACAACTAGGCTTATATTTTAATTTATTTATTTACTTACTTATTTCCTTAAAGACCTGAGAAAAAATATGAATATTCGTATTCTGCAACGAGTGTGTAAAGGCTGGAGGTAAGAGTTGGGTTGGGATGGTGAGATGGAGAGAAGGTTGGGGTTGGGGAGAAGGTCGGGTGGGGGAGAAGATCGGGTTGGAGAGAAGAAGGTCGGGTGGGGGAGAAGATCGGGGTGGAGAGGAGAAGGTAGGGGGAAGGAGAATATGTAGGGGTGGGGGAGAGAAGGCTGGGGGGAGGAGAGAAGGCTGGGGGGAGGAGAGAATGTGGGGGTGGGGGAGAGATGTGGGACTGGACAGAAAAGTCAATTTCCCTCAGTGCCTGTGCCTGGATTTATGTGGATCGTCACACACACACACACACACACACACACACACACACACACACACACACACACACACACACACACACACACACACACACACACACACACACACACACACACACACACACACACACACACCGTGGTTTGATAGTAAGGTTACATGTGGCATAAATCCCAAATTTCTTCTAAGATATCATGTTAGGAAAATATCAAATTATATTCTACTCAGAGAGAGAGAGAGAGAGAGAGAGAGAGAGAGAGAGAGAATAAACAAAAACTTACCACACCCGAGGCTTCTAAAACTTTTCCCCATCATCTGAAAAAAGAAAAAACTCGAATAAATTACCGGAAACAAAGAAAACACGTGAAATAAAAGTCACTGGCAGGTAATAGGTGTTTCTTATTGTTTGGGAAAACAACTTGAGAAAATACCTAAGTCGCTTCACCAGAAGAGATTCTTCGTGAGGTGTATAAAATCATTTGGTGAGAAGAACTGAACAGAACATTGATGGCAGTAGTGGAGGGGCTCATGGAGGGGTCCCTTTGAGAGATGAACAATTTTTGGCAGCAGCGTGAGTGAAAATGGAGAAATTGTTATCGTAGTGAACAAATAAATTAAGAAGTCCTTTTTGGGGGTGTATGAAGCTTTTTAGTGGTTGTAATAATAAAAACAAAACACTGGTTATCGTATGAAGGGGTTTGTGGAGGCTGGTATTCATGTCTTCAGTCAAAATGGTTCTCTCTGGGTTGAATATTATTATCTGGGAGTAGCAAGGATAAACTAGAATATGTCAAAGTACTGAAGGGGTTAAAGAAAATGAGTGAGATATTTTTAAAACGAAGGTGGTCTAATGTGAGGTTCGACGGGTGGATCGGTGTTAATCAATGGCTGTAAAGTGGACAAGCGTCTGTGAATGTAGACCACTGGCTATAAAAATGGACCAGGGGCTAAGAATGTGGACCAGAGACTATGAGTTGGCCAAATGTTGTGAGAATAAGTCAGAGGTGTAGCTGTGAGTGAACCAATTTTAGAATTATGAAAATGGACCAGCCTGAGAGCCGTGAAAATGAACCAGAGGCTGTACAGTATGTGGACCCGCAAGGCTGTAAAAGTGGACCAGGGGGACTACGAGAGTGGCCCAAGGACTGTGAGAGTGGACCAGGGGAACTAATACAGTGGACCAGAGGCTATAAGAGTAGACCAAGGAGATTAAGGATGGACCAGGGGCTGTGATAGTGGGTCTGAAGCTGTGACACTGGTCCAGGGGTTACCAGACCGAACAAGCAGGCAAGTTCTCTCCACACTGACAAACACAGTCCTGCATTACCAAATGTACACAGCATCTATCTTCCTATTTATCTATTGCCCTAATCCTAGAGTTGATCCGGGGTGGCAGAGACCAAAACTGCCTCCAGCTCCCTCTTATCGCCACTACAACAGCTCCAAATGACAACATCCGAGGTTCGAGCCAGAGAATATATCACCTTTTAGGGACGATTACAAGTCCTGCTGATTAACATTAGAACCTGTGGTTTATATTCTGAGTGTAGTGTAAGTGTAAAGTTGGTGAGAAAGGCGTCTATCTTTGTCGCATTCTCGGTGTGGAAAGTGGTGTGTATCTATCTATTTATCTATCATACTGTCAGACGCCTTCAGGGTCGATTACAAGTCCAGCTGGATTAAATTTAGAAACCTGTCTGTCTGATGTGGGTGTTTACGTAATGGAATGTTATTTCGCGAGGGAGAGAGGTGTGCCCATCTTTTTCCCATTTTGCCTGTGTGAAACCTGCGTCTGTCTGTCTATTTATATATCTATTTACGACCACGGCAAGCTCTATCTTCCTGTGTATCTATCGCCAGACGTCCAATTCCAGACTACCTCCAGTGTGACGGCGACCAAAACTGCCCTGTACATCACCACTAACGACAGCCAGATCACAGTGCCGGCCGTTCCTATCCCAGTCCTCTGAGGCACCTGCAGGAGGCATGGGAGAAAGTTCAGGTGTAAATTTAGAACCTGTCTCTCGATTTGGGTGTATTACTTACCTTGTGTTGAGGGAGAGGGAATGAGGGAGGAGAAAGGAGAGGGAGAGAGAGGGAGAGAGGAAAATGAGAGTGGAGGGGGAGAAAGGAGAGGGAGTGAGAGGAGCTCATTTTATTTATTTTTTACCCGTCCATGGAAAGTGGTTTTTAAAATGCTCTCTTTTTATTTATTTTCCTGTCTATCTATCTATCTATCGTTCCACTGAATCCATTGTGGCTCAACGATAGCGTGGGATGCACTCTCCCTGATTCGTACCAGACCAGTATGAGGAAAGGTAAATTTGGCTGTCGCTCTTCCTCCTAGCGATAAACATATGCAGTGACACAGGTAATATCTCTCAACTGTCAGACAGCATCATCCAAATCGTATCCATCTGTCTATCTATATTTCTACTGCCAGAAGCTACCATCAAACGTGCATCTCTCTCTCTATCTATCTGTCTACCCACTCATCTGTGCATGTATATATGTATGTATTACTGGACGTCCAATGCAGGGTGACCTCCGTGACCTCCACAAAAACATCTGTCATCTCTCTATCAGCTCTGATCACCACTCCCTTCCGCCACTCCAAGCATCCTCCCTCATGTACTCCACTGACCCCTTAAAAAAAAATAAATAAATAAAATAAAACACGGAACAGGAATTATGAACATTTCGAACACACGACATGTAAATAGAAAAAAAAAAAAGTTGAATATTACTACAAGAAGTTTTTGCCGAATAAAATCGTCTGGTAGTGGAGTAGTAAAAAAAAAAAGAAAGAAAGAAAAAAAAAGAAGCAGTTGTCAATGAGCTCAAGGTTGCTGCTTCTAACCCCTCTACGGTCTTTGTGAACTTGGTCGTCTAATGATAACAAGGCCAAAAATAAAATATAAATTGAAAAAAAAACATGGTATCGTACAAATGTGACTACTTTTCGGGAATCAAGGCACGCAATTGTCTTCAAATTAAATAAAAACAAGAGCAATAAGAACAACATTATCAAGAACAAAAATAACAGCAGCAAAAACAACTGTTGATATTTAGCCCCCCACACACCAAAAAAAAAAAAAAGTTTAAAAATGAGTGAAATATGACGTGGCCTCAACACACGCCTTTCTGAGCAGCTCTGGACGGCCGGCGTTACAACCTGGAAAAGAGCGGATTGTTACAGCGTTTAACAGGCCGTTACAGGAGGCGAGGACCTTGTAACTGCTTTTACTATGCCGGGGACGAGCACTTAAATGAAGCTTCGTGTAACTCGTGGGATGATGTGGGGAGGGGAGAGATGCTTAAAGAAGTACAGTACGAGTACAGCAGCGTCTTAACTAGTAATGCCTGGTTAGATTTATTGAGAATGTCTTAAGCACTTCCTTTTCCTACCCGGGGAGACGAGTAAAACACAAAAAACAAAACAAAAGCAAAAACCGTTCATGACTTATAAACCGGCAATTACAGTTGTCGCTATTTAAGGAACTACAGCAGCATCCTAACTAGTAATACCTGGGTAAATATTTTTAGTCTTTCTCCAAGTCGCAAAAGAAAGGAAAAAAAAAAAAAACTGAAGATAAACTAAACAGCAAATCATAGATTTTACGACTCTGTAAAATGGAAGCATCCAAGTGACAATGTCTTAATAATATACACTACACCCCCCCGAAAAAAAAAAAAATAGTTTTTAGAATTATTTTTGTTGGTTGAAGAGACATGTTAAATATAAATACTGTAAATACATAACAGTGATATAATACACTTAAATAGCGAACTGAATCATAATCCTCGCAACCTAACCTCTTCACTTTTTTAACTTCTTTGTTTCATTTTTTTTTTCTTCAGTTAATTGTAATCAGCTTAGAAGGGCCTTATCAAACTAAGGAGATACGATACTTCCATCAATAATCCCTTTGCAGTAGGATGCTCTTCTAAGGTAAACAGCAGTGGTAGCGATATCAAAATAAGTCATCAAACTGAAAGAAGCGAGGAGACTCAGCAGCACTTCACTGGTAATGTCTATTAAGATATATCCAACTGTCTCAAGCATTCTATTTTCTAAACCGGTATAGCCACGCAAAAATAAATATAATGTAAAAAAATAAGTGGAGTACATCAATAAAAACCACAGTAAAACAACAAACCATAAAAGATCTAGGAAACATTAAAACCTGTAAATGACCGTGTCTATGTAAATGACCGTGTCTAGTATGATATATTGAACATCATAAACATTATTTTCCAAAACCAAAGAAATCAGGGAAAAATTACCTTAGAAAACCATTATCTTTGACGACCTAATAAACGGTGATGTTTAAAAAGTGCTTCAGGTATTCTGTATCCAAAACCGAAGAGATCAGTAGTAAATGAGAAACAGCAAGAAACAGTGTAGCATACTTTTTACATCCACGACTTATGAAAGCAAAGTTATCTAAAGGGTATTGACTAGTAAGATAGACATATAATTTATTTCTGTCTCAAGCTTTTTTTTTTTTTTTCAACAAGGTGAGACTATGCACAATAGATGAATAAAATGAAATAAATAAATGCTGAATGATAAAGCAGCTCTGGAAAACACAGATGCAAGTAGGTGATAGTGACATGTGATATACTGAACACCCTTGGCCCTTTATATTTTAAGAGAATAGTGACATAAGGAAAAAAGGCATGAAAGAGCAAGAAAACACTGGAACGACCTCAAACCTTTATGTCGAGAAAAATATGTCACTGATTCTGCTGCAAAACTAGTGAGACTATAGAAAAGAAAAAAGAATGAATGAATAAATGAATAAATACATAAATAAATAAATAATGCAAAACAAGAAACCATAAAACGACTGTGGAAAACACAGTAGTAGTTAATCGATAATGTCTAGTATGATATAATGTCACAAGCATTCTTTTTCCGAGGCCAAGAATGCTTTGCTGGAGGAAAAAAAATGCCTCCAACATATAACTCAAATTTTCACGACTTAAAGAAAACACAGAACCGTCTCAAGTAACAGTGCATAATAAGTTACATTGATGTCTCTGAGGAAATCTTTTTTCCAAACCGGTAAGGTCATGCAAGAGGTCTTAGAAAAATAAATAAATAAATGAACAAACAGTAGACCATAATTATGAAGACCAAAGAAGAAAGAAAAGCATCTCTTGTAGTAAGGTATTCAATCACGAAGACTTTTTTTTTTTTTAAGAAAAGAAAAATAAATACAAATGTTTCAAACAGAAAATCATATCACGACTTCTGAAAACAATGACACATCTATGTAACAGTATCTAGCAAATATTTCCAGCCTCAAAATTTAACAGAACTACATTCAAACAGGGACTTAAAATCATCACGAACTTTTTGCCAAAACCCACAAGGCCACAAACAACTTCCTTAAGCATCTGATCTATCACTAAGACAATAGGGACACACGTCAATGGCTCAAGTGATCATGTCCACAAAGATCTATTAGACGTCATACGAATTCTTTTGCCAAAACCGAAGAGAGAAAGTAAAAAGGGAAAAAAACTTGAAAGGGTAGATCATAATTTTCACTACAGAGGAAGCACCCAGCACAGTATAATAATCCTTTCAATCCGATGACGACTTCTTCACCATATTTTAAAGTGCCAGACGATTTTAGTCAGATTAGGGGTGATTTTTCGAACTGGAGGGGTTAGATATGGCCTTCTTTAACTCCTTCCATAACAGAGGTTCTTCCTAAGTTGTAAAAAGGGTCTGGTGGCGGTTTGATGAAAGTGAAAAAAAAAATTGAAGGTGTTAAACAGGTCACCAAAATTTTCATTAATAATTAAACAGAAGCGTTTCCAGCGGTGATGTACAGCAAGGTAAACGACCCATTCAGTACGATGACACGTCTTGTTTCACTAACCCTTTCACTCCAATGACGTATTTTTTTATTCTTGATATCTCCAGACGATTCTATTCACTTTAAGACAGACCTTTCGAACTGCAGGGATTACATACGGCCTTCAATAACCCGGTCAGTAAGAGTTTCTTTTCTTCTTGAAAAATATCGTCTGCAGGCAGCAAGAATAAACTTCAAAAAATATGTCATTAGACTGAAGGGATTTATCTCGCTACCTCCAAACTTCTTTTCTTCTTCTCCCCATTTTTCTTCTTTTCTCATTTATCTCGCCCCTTTATTCCCTTTTTCCTTTTATCTCCAAACAAAAATTTTCCTTTTTCTTTTAAGTTTCTTCCTCCCCCACACACACCTTTCTGTAGCTTACGGAAGGACATCTTGTACTGAAAGAAATTAAGAAAACTGCCATAGTCTTTTTAGCGTGAAAACTTGTTTTTTTTTTTTTCTACCTCCGCCAACGAAACTGGAGGAGGTTATATATTCACTAATGTTTTCCTGTTTGTTTGTCCACACGATATTTTCGAAAGTTCTCCATGAATTTCAACGAAATTTTGTGAAAGGGTGGGCCATGGGCCCAGAAAGAAATGATTAAATTTTGGGGTGGATCCGGATCCTATGTATCCGGCACACAGTCTCCAAAAGTTCTCAATAAATCTCAATAAAATTTTGTGGATGAGTGGGCCGTGGGTCAAGGAGCAATTGATTAAATTTGGGGGCGGATCCGGATCCAATGTTTTCCAAACAATATCTCCACAGATCGGGATCCTGATCCTTTTTAATGGCAATGGCAATGGCGGAGGTATACTCTCTGAGTGCTTTCTAGTTATATTTTTGCTACCTCCAGACGATTTTATTCAGCCTAGGAAAAGAAAACAGCTCAAACCCTTCCATTCGATAACATCGTTTATTTATTTATTTATTTTCCACTACCTCCAGGCGATTTTATTCAGTCTAAGAGAGACTTTTCAGACTGGAAAGTATGAGTGACTCTTCTCAGCTGAATAAAATCGTCTGATGGCAGCAAGGGTTAAATTAATAAAAGCGTCACCGTTGTTAATGGGTTGTATGTCATAAGCATTCTTTTTTCCAGACACACACCAAAAAAGGTTCATTATAATAAATAAAAATAATAAAACAAATAATCAAGAAGGTAGCTACCTATACAGTATTTACAACCTGAAAATTATATCATGACAAATATAAAAAGAAAAAAAATTAAACACGAGGTAAATCATGGACAAATAGTAAATATATACATATACAAGTAATCAGTTTATCACCACATCATCAAGACAAGACAGAAGCGTCAAGAAAGATGAATTCAATGTCATCTTTCATACTCAAGGTATTCTATTAATTTTTTTTCCAAATAATAATGCCACTGAACGAGATAAAAGGTACACTTACTTCTACATATTTTCTAATTTTTTCCAAGTAAAAAATGCGGCAAGGGAAACAAAATCAACCAAAGATTTATATCACCACGATAATGTACCAAAGATAAACAGTTTTAATGTCATATACCCTCTTTCCTCTTTTTACAAACCAAAAGTGGCGCAAGAAAAGACCTGAAAAAATCGCCTACACCAGAGCCCCCTATCACGACCCTCTCAGCGAGGCCCATATACGGGATGGCGACCAAGATAGATGCCGGAGATATAGTGATCATAGGAGTACCCCCTCTCCCACTCCTACCCTCGGCCACGCTTACACGCTTTAGTGCTGTAATAATCTTGGACCTGCTCAATAAACTTCAGCTGGGGTTATGTCTACTTGCTCCCCACGCCCCCTGGGAGATGCTGAGCTTAGTTGAGGGGAAAGCGGAGAACTTTGGCCTTTTAAACAGCGTACGTGTTTTATATGCACCAAAGTTCAAACATGTAATAATTTCGCTGCTCTAGAAACATATTAATACTTACACAAGCTAATGTCACAGGACTTAATTTAACTGACAGAAATCTCAGTAGCAGTCCTTCTATCTGTGCTGCATCACAAGGAGAGTAGAGGTCCACATATTTAAGGCAAGGATGCCCAGTCACTCTTCCCTAAGCGACATAACGTGAGAAATCCCAACCACTCCTTGAAACTGAATCCTTATGGGTCACATTCACTTGAAGCACCTTAGCTCATAGACCACCTACTGTAGTGTCTATCGGCTGCTTATAAAGTTACTATCCAATGTAGCAAAAGGTTTAAAGGATTTCAGGGAACCATCTGACTTGTCACTCAGTACAGAGACACCTGAATATCAGGTGAGTGGATGGTAAGCGTCCCTTAACGAACGTAGAACAACCACTCTATCTCCCTACCTTAACGACAATTTCTTGTAAAATATTATATATAACTATGATAGTTACTTGCAGCTGCACTAACTGACTTATGATTAATATTTATCTCTTCACTGATTAAACGGCTTTTTTCTGTACCATGGTGTAATATAACCATACCAAGCCAAATATCTTACCTTTCGACACTTTCCCATTGTTGTAAATGAAGATAAAACAAAGCCAAAACTGATATTCCCCAGGTGGTAGAACAGTCACACCTATTGCTCTCATCCTTTCTTCATTCTTTGGCCGCATTATTAAAACAGAGCGGCAAGGGGGAGCCAAGCATATAGATTCTGATGGTCACTTGCCCAGCTTGTGATGACAGCAAGATGTTTTTGGCAGCTCATTTTCTCTACCTTCTTGCTGAATGCGCTGTATAACGTGGCAGGCAGTACTAACCACATCCAATCCTCATAGCTGCTCTCTAAATGCCTCCATAACTAGAGGTTTGCTTGCCCCTTGGTAATAACGGCTTTAGAAATGGAGACAAGACCATTTTTACTTCTAAGTTTGCAGGCACTGGGGATTGTACGAAGGTTGCGGTTGGCTTTGGACTTAAACCCAGAATCAGAGAGAGAAATGTAGTTGGCTTAGTAAATACAGAGGATCTGCTAACTGCTCGCATCACTTACTCCTGTACATCATCATCATCATCATCATCATCATCACTAATTAGGCATCATTTATCCTTAGCAAATTACTGGTATCATGTTAACTGCGTCATTAAGCCTTTTACCACCTCTGGCATGAGAGAGAGAGAGAGAGAGAGAGAGAGAGAGAGAGAGAGAGAGAGAGAGAGGAAAAAAATAAAGATTCATTAGAGACAGATATGCTAGCTTCCTCATCATCAATGTACCAGGTAACCTCACCAAATTAGAGGTATCATAGGAGTTACCTGCCTTGAAGTATTTATCACCCCGGGTCTAATAAGGGTAATGGAGGGTAGACTGCAGCGCTACGTCTCAATCTATGCACAGGCACTGATGTATTGCTACCAGGCACGAGAGGCACAGAGAGAGAGAAAGAGAGAGAGACCCCACAGCCACTACGCTCTTAGGTTTGAGCAGATGCTGTGGGGGTTTTGTCTGTCTTCTGTCTCTCTGTCTTTCTGTCCCTGTATGTCTCGGTCTATCTGTCTATTTACTCATCTACCTGTCTATCTATCTACTGATCTACCTGTCAATCTATCTATCTTTATTTCCAGCATATCTTTCTTTACCTGTCGTGTATGTACGGTAATCGTGAATCTGCAGCCAAAAGATAAAAAAACACATACTAAAATGCGCGTTCTCTCTCTCTCTCTCTCTCTCTCTCTCTCTCAAATATCAGATAACCTTTGTTCCGGCAGACAATCACAGACGTCATGGCGAAATCAAATAAAACTCTTTCTTTACGATGTTATATATTTTTCTTCCTACCATTAGACGATTAAATTCAGCTGTCAGGAAACCTCTCATCGTGAAGGAGGTTTACTCTTAAAACTTAGCTGACGATTTACCTGGTTTACTTCGGCTAACGAATATACTTGTCACTGGGTATCCTTCTGACTTCTAATGGTTAAAAAGCTATCTCGATTAACATTTAACCCTCGATTAATGGCTCGTCTATTTTACTCTTCTTAACACCAAACGATCTCACTAGCTGAAAATCGTCTGGTCAAGCATATAAAAAGGGGTCATCGTCTTGAAGTAGCTGACCTTTTGTTGTGGTCGTTTTCTCTGAGACGAATAAAATCGTCTGACGTTGGTAGTGAACGGGAATGAAGGTCACATCTAATTTCCCCAGTACTAAAAATATCCCCTAATCTTTAAAACAAAAATCGCCTGTGTAAAGCAAGAATCTTAAACTAACCGCAAGATAAACGTGTATTAATAGCGGTTTTCTATTACGAGACAGCTTTTTCTTTACATTTTTCGGATCAATATTCACTCTAGTTCATATGTCAAGTGCATGGGCGCTGTATAAGTGAAGACAAAACATACACAGCCAATACGAAGTGAGTGGCAGCTATAAGAGTGAAGGAAAAAACATAAACAGCCAGTGTGAAGTGAGTGGCAAGCGATCTTACACAGCAGTCGAGCTTTAAAAATTTTTGTAAGTATGGAACCCTACGTTTGCTCGTCCGATTAGTAATTACATATAAGTTACAGGCAAATTACTAGTTATAATTAAGTTACCGGCGAGTGAGCAGTTAGCCTTTGTCCGCGGGAATCATTACAGTACCTTGAGAAGAGCTAGTAATCAACTTTATGAAATTACAAAGTGAGTTTAAGGAATCCAGTGCTGGGGCTTGATGTGGTGATTTTGTGGTCAACTAAAGAGCCTGCCTGGTATAGGGAGAAAAAGAGGAAGCTGGGAGAGATTATTGTGTTTTGTGATGGGATGTTGTGGGAACTCTGATTTTTGAGTTTCTTCCTCTCTCTCTCTCTCTCTCTCTCTCTCTCACACACACACACACACACACACACACACACACACACACACACACACACACACACACACACACACACACACACACACACACACACACACACACACACACACACACACACACACACACACACACACACACACACACACACACACACACACACCATCGTACCCATCCCGCTGTTTTTCTTTGGTCAACCTGTCGTACACGCGGGCACAAAAATTCATCTAATTTCTAACCTCCTCTTACCTCTTCTCTTACTTCTAATTCCTAAGCTAAGAGGTCTGATACGTTTTTCCAGATAATATTTAATCTCTTTTGCTTCTCATTTTCCTTTATTGGCTAGTACTTTAATGTTGAGAGATGCTTGGGTATGTTTCTTTGCCTAATACTTCACCTGCTCTACTTCTCACTTCCCCCTGCTGCTTTCCTAAACTGTAAAAGAGACTTAGTATGATTTTGGATGATGCTCTTTGATATGATAGGTCAGGGAGGAAAGTGACGGCCATCCCAAAAATAAAGCAGACGCGGTAGAAAAGTAGTTTGAATTTTTGACTGTGACCGTATCTACCTCGCCGTCCCGCAGGTAAGGTAACTGCTTGACCGGTTACTTTATTTATTTTTTTTTTTTGGAGATAAAGGAATTACCTTCTACCTTATACAGGTCACTTTTACAGTTATATGAGCTATTTTTACAACGGATAAAAATTCTGTTGTCCACTATTCACAACTATGGCTATATTTATTTTATCTTTTACAGGCTACTTTTATTATTTGTAGGATACATTTACACCTGACATGGGTTATTTTCACACCTGATATGGGCTACTTTTATGATACAGGGCTAGTTTTAAACCGTCTACAGGCTCTTAATATAGTTTGCAGGTTACATCTACACTTGATATGGGTTATATTCGCACCTGATATGGCTACCTTTTCACCTGATACGGGATATTTTTACATCCAAAGCGGGCTACTATTAATTTCCAGGCTATCTTTACAGCTGTTATGGAATTACCTTTGCCACCTGATAGCACTGTCACATACCTTACTTAGCCACTTCTCTCAGACTTTTTGTTTTTTCACTTCTAGACGATTTTATTCAGCTTATTAGACACCTTCAGAACATGACAAGACAGGTACGATTTTTATTAACCCTTTCAATATGAGGTCTTCCCTAAGCTGATTATAACTCTGAAGTAAAAAAAATAAAAATACGTCATCGGACTGAAGGGGTTAAGAATCAGACTACCTACTCTTACAAGGCGGACTACTTTTCATACATCCTAGTGGCTACTTTTCCTGAACACAGGCTACGTAAGCACCTCATAACGTCCCATTTTTGTACGCCTACAAGAGGACTACCTTCATCACCCGGTATCAAAGAATCAGGTTATCATAACTTACCCAGCTAACGCATGGACGCCTCGGGTACCAATCCATAAATTTACAATATTAACTACCTTGACAACAACAGCAAGAAAACCACCACAACAACCGCAACAACATGGCAGGCGACATAAAGCAACTTAAGTCATCCCAACCACTTGCATCACTACCACCACAATAACAAAAAAGAGGGCGGAAGGGGAGAGCCACAGAGTAAAACAATCACTGCCTGCAAGACCGTGGATTGCACCGGGCCTAAGTGAGGGTGTGGGGGTGATGGAGGGTGTGATGGCCGCCATTATCAACAATTTATCACATATCGCCTTCCTTCCCTCCCTCATCACCTCCTGATTAAAACGGGGACGCGCTGGGAATACAAATGAGGACTGACAGCAAGGGAGAGAGAAGGTAACCATGCATAGCTCGGGCAACACTCGCTTACCTGTATCTTGTTTCACTGCTTCCGCTCGTCCTAAAGAAGATCCAAGACGGGTCGAAACTGTTCCAACCTTAGGGAAAAAATATGAAGGCGTCAGAGTGTGGGTATAAATCAATCATAGTAACCATTCCAATATGGTATTTTGTTCTGACTGAAGCCCAAGGGAAAATTTTCTGACTGGGATTGTTTATGACCTCAGCCTGGCGACTTCCTTCCTCGGCTGGATAATATGGTCTGGTGTTAGTCTAACCAAAATAAATAAGAGGTCCACGGGCTGATGGTGTTAAATCCTCCACAGCCACGAACCCATTTAAATATCTTGTTATTTCTAAAGCCCGGCGGTTTTTTTCAGCTGAGGATGTTCTCCAGACTCAAAGGTCTAGCAAGCTTCCACCCACCGCCATTTCCCTTTCACTATCTAAGGATCTCTTTCTCCTCGGTCCCAGCTCTCCTTTTCTCTACATTTCACAGTCAATCTGGATCAAGTCTCTTACTCTTTCAGTCATGGGGATGAATTGGCATTAGAGCGAGGGTAGTGAGAAACCTCAAAGGAGAAGGGATCAGTAACCAGTAGCAGGAACAAGATATATGGTTTAATCTATGGGCTCCTTTGCCTCTGTCAGTAAGGATCGGACCAGTTTCTTCTCCTCTCCCTTTGTCTGTGTGAAAGAGCAGGCTAAATGACAGACAAACCCAGGTAGGAATGAGACTATACAAGACACACAAAGGAGTACAGAATAGCAAGGAAAGGATATATGGTTGCGAGCTATAGCGTTCCCTAGACGTCTGTGTTAGGATTAGTCCAGTTTCTCTCTGGTCACTGTGAAAAATCAGACCGAATAGAAAAGACGAGTGAGAGCAAAGACGGGACTGGACAAGAGACACGAAGAGGAGAAGAATAACAGGGGAAAAACACACTAACATAAGGAGCTGTGATGTCCCCTCTACGTCTTTGAGTCAAGACCTATGGGCCCTTCTGCCTCTCAAGATCAGGAATAAAGGAGGGCAGAACAGAAGAAGAACTGAAGACACAAAGGAGAAAGATACGAGCAGGGAGCGGCAAAGAGAAAAAGAATGCGGCATAAGCTATAGTAACCCCTGTACGTCTATTTCTTTCTCACACTAAGAGCAGAAACGGTACCTGAAAAAAAAAAAAAAAAAAAAAAAAAAAAGTGGGGTGGGGTGGCGAGACGGAAAAACGGTCACCATAAAAAAAAAAAAAAAAGGCAATAAGGTGTGAGCTATGGGCACCCTGGGGACTGACCTTCTGCCCCCTCCCCGTCTCGGTAAATAAGCCCCCCACTAGGGTACACGGGAGAGGGAAGTAAGGCGAAGGCACGGGGCGCCGGGGTGGTCCTGTGGGGTCTGAGTTACGGCCCATGAAACCCCATCCATCACCCCCAGTACTACACACGTCAGGGCGAGGACTCACAACTAAACATAGGGTCGCACAGATGCTTCGTTGCACCTCTTCCTTAGCGATTTATTCTGCATATTACATTTCAATATTTTCATGTATATTGTTAATGGAAAATGAATACATCACGGCAAGGAAATCACAGCCAGACTTAGGGTTGCATTCTGAATGGTGCTGGGGATTTCGTGACACTTCTTCCTTAGCGATTGATTCCGCACATTATACTTCAATCTCTTCTTTTATGTCACTGATGTCAACTAAACATTTTTGGGATTAGATTTACAAACAGACTTAAGAACCTCCATGCTGAGGCCTCAATCACTTTCACTCCAATGAAGAATTTCTTATTTCTGTTCCATTTCCTGACGATTTTATTCACCTTTTCAAGCAGGGGAGTTCAGGTGCAACCTCCATTAACTCCTTCACATCAATAGGCTTTCCTTGGGCTGAAAAAAATCATCTGAAGGCGGGAAGGACAAAAATGAAAAATATCGAAAGGTAAATACAGTTTTAGAACCTCTCTTTTCACAACTGCTGAATCCGCCCGTTAAGTGCGTGTGTGGCGTGCATCCTGACCCAAGGTTGTAGGAGCGCTCAGTACCAAGACAAATGGCAGGAACGCAAGTTGGGTCGGGCCCATTTGAGGGGAGAAAATTATAGCAGGTGAGAGAAAGGCATTAGAATCGTTTGTGTCGCCTCTCATTTCGAACCAGAGAAAAAAACTACGGAGACTCTAAATATAGTCGCCAAAATGTATATCCTGGAAAAAGTATAAATGCTATTTTGCCACAACGCTCTCCCCCATGACTCACTCTTAGCGCAATAAATCGTCTGGCGGTGGCTGGAATATAGCATGTGTTGACCATGATATCGTAAAAAAGAAAAAAACAAGAATGGCCAATATACTTATGTTTCTGACGTGTAAACACCAAAGCCCGTATTCTTGTTCCCTAGTGCCTCTTCCTTAGCGATTTATTTTTGGACATGCTTGCTTAATATCCTTTTGTACTTTACTTATGTTGGGTATGGCTATGTTAAAAGGATTTATATAACACAGAGTAGGACAGCAAGGTGTAATAAGCAAAATGAATCGCTTCGGAAAAGGTGTTTGGGAGCTTCCTTAACCAACGAGATTATAGGCCAAATTGTGAGGTTTAGAGACAGACGCAGTAATATACGGATACTACGGAGAAATAAACAATAGAACGTGGACATTACAAAACACAGATATAATGAACACAATACTGACATTAACGACGTGTAACGAAAATGTGTTACAGGGACATATACGCTAAAATACAGATCCAACAAAATAAATAAATAAATAAATACGCAATCAAATGTAGACGGTCCATAGACAAAATTACCAAACCGTGAATGTCACAAATATGAACACTTGTTGGTGCTTTATTGAGTGACTGATTAACAATGTTTTTCTCATTAACACAGCCACTAAGATATGACTAAGAGAGGATAGTAAAAATAAAAATTGATGTTATAAGCATACGAAAAGAAGAATCTGGCTATTAAAGAGGTGGACACTAGATTCTGAAGGTTACAAAATTTCATCAACACAGTGCGAAAGGTACAGAAATTAAGGCTCTAAAATGAGGATCGTTCCGAGACACAAACACCAAAATGAACACTCTTAAGACACACTAAAACCAATCTATGTTAAACCGACACACACGAGAACTCCCACATAAAATCCAGGGGAAAATGGGGGGGAGGGGTAACGTTGCCAAAGTAATCTTCAAAGCGATCCGAAGGCTTAATAATCCAGTGTTTGTAGTCTTGGGAGAGCTTAAGCCAGGATCTTTGTTACACCTGGTCTACGTCCTTAATCATGGCTTATTTCTCAGCGCTTAACCCACTATAGCGGAATAAAATCGTCTGGAGATAGCAAGAAGAAAGACGTCCTTATAAATATATAATCTAATGGAGAGCCCTTCTAACTAGTCATCACAAAACGAAGGATAAAAAACGAAGCCGTCAACGTACTGAAGGGACTAAAGGAGGTTATTTAACTCCTTCGACACGAAAGATGTTTTCCAGGCTGAGTAAAATCGTGTCGCGGTGGCAAGAACAAAGTTAAAAGTACAAAAAAAATGCTAAAAGTAACAGCCCGTTGTGTGTGTGTGTGTGTGTGTGTGTGTGAGTGGGGGGGGGGAAGGAAAATAACAAGACACCGCGGTAGGGCAGCGGAGGACAGCCACTGTTCTGCTCTGCAATAATGAGCATACCAATAGCAGATCAAATTAAGCTAGACAGATCGAGTCCCTTTTGTGTGTGTGTGTGTGTGTGTGTGTGTGTGTGTGTGTGTGTGTGTGTGTGTGTGTGTGTGTGTGTGTGTGTGTGTGTGTGTGTGTGTGTGTGTTTTGCCTATAATTCCAAGCTCTCAGAAACCTACCTTCATCTTAATGAGACACAGGATAATGATAACAGTGATGCTGTGTTTTCTATTGATGATGATAGTTTTAGACAATGCAGAGTAAGACAACTGGATTCTGTGTTTCTCTTTCGCTCTGTATGAAATGTTCGTTTCTAATTGTCTCTGAGTGCTGGAAATTTCTGCTAGATGACATTATACTAGATATAAAACGAAAAATGATATAAAATAAGTGTTTGTGATGCAGTTTCACAGTGGATTAACCCCTCACTGAGCTGACGTCTTTAATTCTTATATCTCCAGAATATAGGGTGGTCCATAAAACTCACCGTGGACGTATTTTACATGTTACAGAGAGGGCCCAGTCTGCTGGTGTGGGCGGGAGAGTGCAGTGGGAGCAATAAAAGGCTAAATGATGCAGGGAAAACACTGATAACGCTGACTGAGCTCTCCCCACAACACATGATATATCGGCCAGGAGAGTACAAAATGAAAGTTATACATAGACCATCTTGTATTTTATTTAGTTGATGAGGCACACTAGTAATGAAAGGGTTAATTAAGGTTTAGAACCCCTCCAGTTCGAAAACCCTCTCCTAAGCTTAATATAATCGGCTGTAGGTAAGTAAATAGATAGATAATAATACAAATAAGAACCTAGTGACAGCGTGACAAGATATCAACCAGAAATCAATATTCAGATCGATCGGTCCAAGCAATTTCTAGATTCGAGATTAATATTCTGAAGCAAAAATGGAGAGATGTCAGTTCAGCGTTTCTCAATCGGTCTGTGTGTAGATCACTGAGGGAGGGGGAGGAGATGCAGTCGTAGAAGTAGAGGAGTTTAAGTAGTACAGTCGAGATCAATCCCAACTTCGGCACGTGACTGTTTGAAGATTTGAATTTCGTAAACACAGACTCCTAAGCCGAGAAGAATCGTTTGGCGGCAGCAAGATTTATGTACTTAATACTTCCATCATCGCGAGAGGGTTAGTGGACACGGTTTATTATTCTTAGACGAAGAGGGAGCTCAAAATGAACAAAATCGTCTGGCGGTAGCATGAATAAAATGGTTCAGATTTTCGTCGTTGTCAGAAGGTTAGCGAAATCAAGGACAGGCAAATTCTAGGTTGAGTAATATTTTCGGGAGGTTGTAAGATTAAAATACCCCCGAAAGTGCAAGAGAGTAAGTAGAGATGTTATGACTCGTAGACGCTGTAAGGGCATTTCCGAGCTGTAAAATCATCTAGAGGTTGCAAATTACAGCAGATGAGGTCTTTGTCATCGTCAGAAAGTTGGTGGAGACTGTAATCGAGAGGCCAATTGTAACCTGAAAAATCACCTGGAAGTTGCAAATTACAGCTTTTTTTTTTGTTTCTCATCGTCTTAAGGTTATCTGTTCTTCCACTCGACCCACCGACCCGTCATAAAAACACCCCCGCTAATACCAACACACCAGTCCTGATTAAGATACCAGCAGCACGTACCCATGCAGACTGTAGGGTTTTTGTGCCCAGGTGGGAACATGTGACGGTGTGTGGCCTATCTGGAAGGACTGTTGGCCCTCAGGGAACGGGCTGTGTGCAATCTATGCCCTTAAGTGGGTGTGAAAAAGCAGTTCCTAATTTCCCGCCACCAATATTCAATGCTTGTTAAGGTAGAGAAGTCAATACAGATTTTCTTCACTGGTGTGTGTGTGTGTGTGTGTGTGTGTGTGTGTGTGTGTGTGTGTGTGTGTGTGTGTGTGTGTGTGTGTGTGTGTGTGTGTGTGTGTGTGTGTGTGTGTGTGTGTGTGTGTGTGTGTGTGTGTGTGTGTGTGTGTGTGTGTGTGTGTGTGTGTGTGTGTGTGTGTGTGTGTGTGTGTTTCTTTTTTCCGTATAATTTCTTGGTCAGGGAAACCGACAATCATCTTTATTAGAGAGAAATTGGCTGTGTCCGTGCTATTAACTCCTTCAAAATAATGACGTCTTGTTCAGTTTTTGTCTCCACCAGATAATTTATTGTACTAAGATAAGCTTTCTCGTAATGAAGATGTATATGAGGGCAATGTCTTAATATTCCAGTGTGGAAAATCTCACACACGCCACATTAATTCGACTGAAAGGAGCACAGGCAAAGAATCCGTCATCGAACTAAAGGGATGAAGGCCTCAGACTGAACAGAGGTTAGAGAAAAGAAGCTGCAAAAAGACTGCATGTACCGTGGGTGTGCCCGTGTCCACATGAGCATTTCACTGTGGACTGGCAAAAGTATCACAAACCTCGACCTTCACCAACATAATTGTATTCCGGTTGCAGAAAAAAGTAATAATTACGGATTTTAGAGATTTACCAGCCAGCCCTCCTCAGTTACTATTTTAGATATGGGTTGGGTTGCATCACATATGCACGTGCCCAGCTTGTCTATTAGGCCCACACAATATAACACACACAATGGAACACTGTACAGTACATGCCACACTAAGACGCAGACACATCAGCGATGTAGGGAACCTATGGGATAATCCCATAGGCGCGACTGCTTACCCAGGGTCGACAGGTCTGCTCGATCAGACAAACCTGGGTTAAGAAAAACAGATTTACCAGACAATAAGCGTAGCATTTAACTTCATAAAAGGGCCCGATTTTATTTTTCATAGTACACAGATGATCCTCAAGACAGTTTCTTTTTCTAATAGGTACTCTCCTTATCAAATTTTAAATATCGCCAAATTTCACTTTATTTTTTTTTCCCTTATGTTTTTCATGAATATGGATAATATATACACAGATAGTGCCTAAAGTGTATGAGGCGAGTACGTGGATAGTACGTGGAGAGTAACCTGTGGAGGTAGTAGTAGCCATCTCCTAACAGCTGTGGTGCAGATGGAAATTGACACAGATGGTACCGTGATGTGATGCGGTCCTAATCACTGCGGTGGTCATGCGTGATAGGCGTGTGCAGATGGTGGTGGTGATGGCTAAACTGATGGTGAGGGCTGTACCAACATTAATGACGATGATAATAAGTATGATGATAAAATACCGGTAGAAATAATAATGATGGTGCCTGAAACACTGATACGAGTAGTACTGATAGTGGTAGTGATGATTCGTGTGATACAGATAACGACAATGTAGACAGTGATGGTATCATTTAAAGCTTTGATAACAGTGGATACAGATAGTGGAAATAACAGTGGTGGTGACGATGGGATGGTGGTAATGACTGGTGGTCATGTTAGTGATGATATTGAAGAAGTGACAGCAACACCACCTCCTCCCTTCCTGCTCCCTCTACCTTTCTGCCCTCCCTCTGCCTCCTTACCTCCACCGCTTCTGTCCCCCTTACTCTCTGCTTCTCCAGTACCTCCCATTTGCCATCTTCGCCTTCCTTATCCCATTGCTTCCCTACCTGCCCTCTCCCCCCCCCCCTCCTGTCCTTTCCCCCTAGTGTACATGCTAGTGAGGGTGTTAGTGATGTTGGTATTTAAGCCTGTACACCTCCACCTCTTCTGCTCCCCCTCCCCCCTACACCCTCCAAGCTCCCCTCCCCATCTCTCTGTCTCCCTTAGTTCACCTTCCTCCCTATCCTCTCCCCTTCCGCCCAATACTGTACCCCCATACCTCTGTCACCCTCGTTCTCCCTCTGTCAGCCTTACCCCTCTCTACCCCTCTTTCCCATCTCCCCCCCCTTGGTCCACATTACCCCCCCATCTATCTCCCCATTTCCCCATCTCCCCCTCGCCCGAAGTGTAATTAGGAATGAGACAGGGTGTGAGCTGAGAGGCGGCCAGCGGAGTGTAATCTGGATGGTCACTGATAACGCCTTTTGTAGCTTAACCCATTGGACGCGATCTAAGCTGTAATCACCACCACCTGCAGCACATATACATAAATAACAGCATACGTATTTATCATTAACCGTACCTGAGCCCTGTTATTATATTTTTAAGAGTGTATGTGCGTGGTAACTAATGTTCATGTTCGTCTTTGCCGGACAGCTGTGCAAAAGTGAAAAAAAAAAATGCTGTCACCACCTGGAACTCACAAATGACAATAACGGCACTTTTTCTTATTAGCTGTATTTGAGTTTCGTAATTACATTTTTAAAGGCGTAAGTACATAGTAATTAATGTCAATGTTTATCTCTGCCGGGTAGGTCTACAGTGGTGGAAAAAAAAATTGCAATCATCATCATCTGTGCAAAACATAGATACGTTCATTGTTTTTAGTATTATCCGTACCTGGGCGTCGTTAATGTACTATCAAGCGTGTAAACTACATGGTAATTAACGTCTATTGACCCGGGTCGTAAATACATGTTTATCTTCCGCGGGTAGCTGTGCATAAGTGAAAAATAATGTGAGTTTTATCGAGGTGGATGTACAATTCAGTGCATACTTACTTCAGTCATTAACTCTCTTCATCACTCATTCTTTCTTTATCTACTGTAAAGAGTAAAGTTAAGGAGGAGTTGGTGGGTATACGACTGATACAACGCGCAATCGGTGAAACAGAAGATACAGTACTGTTAGCAGTTTGTTGTATGGTGTAGGTTTGGTTATTTGGTTATTAATGAAAAGTGTAAGTTTCAGAGCATCCACCTCAAAGCCTCAGAGGGAGTCTGGGAAATCGCCCTTCTCTCCCTTCCCAGCCTCCTTTCCTCCCCAGTTCCTTCCTTTACCTTCTCCATTCTATACTGTTCTCTCCCTCTCTACCCTCTCGCTACATTCTTTTAAACATAACTCTCCTTTTTCTAAGACTCCCTCTCCCCCCCCCACCTCATACACACACCCACACGTCCACAAGGTTCCCGCCCATCCTCTCACACCCCAAACCTACATGTATGTATTGCCAGACGCCACAATCCCGGAAGGGTGGCCATTTGACTTTGAGTTATTTGTTTTACGGGGTGGGGCATTAACCCTCCACCAACCCACTAGCTGACACGTACAGCACTCTTTATACGCTACCCTTACATACTTCGCGCACCACACCGCCCCCTCCTCCCCTCGTCCCCCCAAAAAAAAGGCCTTCCCATACTCCCAATCACTCCCTACATTCTTTGGTATTATTGTATTTTTCAACAGTCACACCTTTCGTTAGGTTAGTTTAGTTAGGTTTAGTTTGTTTATGTTACGTCAGTTAGAAAAAAAGAAAAACTGACTGTTCGAAAGTGCAAATTTCCCATCCTTCTCACATTTCCATTACCTCCTTACCTTCGACTTAAAGTCCTCCCTACACTCTTCTCACATAACCCCCTTCCTCTAAAACTCCCTCTCCCTCCCCCCACCACACACGCTCACCATTACACGCTCCTTGCAGTCCTCTCACATATCCACTTCTGGCTACTGCCCCTCACCCCGTTCTCCCACACACCACATAAATACCAGTCCCCTCACAATATCCCCATTTCCCCCTTCCTCTCCCTCCCTCGTCACACCCACACCCACACCCATCCTCCCCGTCCCTCATACCCCCCGCTCTATTAAGCCCCAGGGGTGAACATAAACGAGGCATGGGGCTGTGGATCATACCCCTAATGCTGGTGATTGTGATGGGGGGGACCGGGCATTAACGCCTCCGCCTCCCTTTCCTAGCACCCACCACCCTTCCATGTCCCCTCCCCACCCTTATGACCAAGTAATGAATCTACAGCAGAAGGGTAAGAAGCCTGTCGGCTGCACGGAGGTTATTAAGGAGGTACAGTGGATGAGGCAAAGTGCTAACATGGTACGGTCCCAATCTAAGAAATGACCGGAGGTTTGTACATTATGTGAAACGCTGACAGGGATGTAGGATGGTCCCTCATGGTTTTAATAATCTGATGTGCGGTAGCCTAGCCTGGAAACCCTATAGCTTGGGCCCTCTGGAGCTCCTAAAGAATAATAAGGAACTATACCAAGACCCGATGCAGTCAGTGTTACATTCAAACCCCTAATTATTTTGTTGGGTGAAGAGAGAGAAAAGGTAACGCAAATTCTATCCATCAGTGACCAGTCCAAGAATTGTACTCATGCTATTACAGTAACAAACTGGACGCGTCAGCTGGGACTCCTACCCACCACCCACCACTTCGTAATGTCACCCCAAAGCGGTCGCAAGTTTGGTCCCCGGGTTCTGTAATCTGAGGAAACACTGGTAAAGGAGCTGCACCAATATGGACTTATTTCGCTTGTATTGTTCCCCTGAAATATCCACAGCAGCTTGGATGTGAAGTGTATGGTAGTTGTATGAGTGAAGACAACGTATATACAAGCAATTTTACACAGATCTTGTTCACAACTCGTGTTTAAGAAAGTCTGTATATACGACACCCAGTCCTCCCTCAACATAGTCTATTATTTGACTTGAGTAATATAAGGGATCAGTCAGGGTGGGCGATGGATGTCCTGTACTTGGGAGCTCATAAAAACCTGCCCGTAGGAGCTGGAAAAACACTGGAAAAAGTATTGAGAGAACCACATGGGCGAGCCTGGGGAAGTCTTCAGGAAAGATCTTAAAACCCTTGAACTCTAGGACCTACGAGGTTATTTTGGGCATTTCAAAAAGGATCATACGCGCCATCAGCTCATAGATGTCTTTCGGAGGATGAATTAAAGATCTTAAACCCTTTCCAACGAAAGGAAGTGTTCTGGAGTTGGCAAAACGCTAGAAAATATATCGCTCTAAGAGAAAGAGATGAGGATTTCGGGAAAGTTCTAAACACACTTAAGCTCCAACGATTCACTTTCAGATGAACAAAATCGTCTGGCGTGGGGTGGACTAAACTATTACAGAAGTCCCGTCAATAACAGTTAATGCAGACAATATTAACACTCAGGCTTCTTTGTCCAACACTAAGCGAAATAAAATCTTCTGGTGTAAGCTATAATACAATACTTGAGTTGTCCCGAGCATGACAGGATGAACGCCAAGACAATCTATAAGCATGGCCCCCGCGTATTTGGCTCAATATCCATCATTGCAGGTGTCTAATCTGATAAGTAGGGGAAGTCATGGATTACAGCTAAGCATTATTTTCTTCTGGGTTAAGGCAGTGGTTGGCATCATGCACTTCGGTTATCATGTTGTGGTGAATGATTGGGTCAGTCAGCGGTGGGATGCCGGCTAAGGGACCCCACAATTATAGATGTCGATCTCCACAGTTACCTTTTTGCTCTTCTCTCTATACGCTCTCCACTTCTTATTCTCTTCCTACACCTCTCTTTTTCTCATTAGGCCAACTGAAACACTAAGCTACTAAAAAAACTACAGCACACCAACTAAACATAGGCCATTACAGGGTTCATAATGCGCAAAAGCTGAAGAAGTTCCAGGGTTTCTGTGTAAACCTATTGGAGCTGAGTAAGAGGCCTCTGATCACCACTTGAAGCAGCATGAAAATCTCCACTCAGCCACTTTCCTGCTCACTCAGGTACGAGGCAGCTTTGATGAAGAAGGGAGTCTGAGATAAAGGTACACAGTGGATGCGGCAGAGAAGGAATTACCTGACTGAAAGAAACAAAAACAAAAAGCACTATTTTTTTTTTCTGTCGCGCATAATTCTCATGATAATTCAACCCATAAAACTGAATGATAGTCCGGTTTTCATAAACTTCAATCAGGTAGCTAACGAGTAATACACCTGACCGATAATATGAAAAATAGTAAAAGAAATACTCCATTATCTATGAATGTTATAAAATGAGACACTATATATTCAGTACTTAATATAATAAACAAAAGATCCAACAAAGTAATAAGTTCAATTTTATATAATTCTAAATCATACCAGAGTTTTAATACCCAGTCATCAGAAAGCTCCTCCAATCTTCCCAGTCTCTTTAAAATATTGTGTTCTACTTTCCTCTTAACAGTTTTCGCCTTCACACAATCTCAAAGAAGATCAACACATAAAAATAGCCGAGCCTAACCTGTGATCTCCACCATTACACAGGTTTTTACCAAGACTTATCAGATTCTCTCCCAGAAATATATACAGAACTCGTCAATATCTGGTCATAACACGAGCGATATTTTTTTTTTTACATTATTATGCTCAAATTTATCAGTTATCAAGAATTTCCATTAAAATCGCAACTGATCCTCCTCCTCCAATGGGATTTTTTACGTTTACATGGAAGCTTTCTGGATTAGTGAGGAGTATAGATATTAACTCTTTCAGCGTGAGGATGTCGTTCTCATTTTTCCATTTCAAATCCACAGACTAGTCCCTGCACCTGCCGGGATCGAACCCACGACCACACAGACCTCAGCCCACCACACTAACCTCCTAGGCTTCTGTCTACCTTTCTTCCCCTCGCAGTTTCAATTCAATCTTCATCACAACCAGTCCTAACCTAACCTAACCTATTCCACATCTGCAGTCCCCAATCCACTGCTCAGTCCACTCGATCACCACCTTCCCCCACAACATAATCCAAATCTGCAGTCCCAAGTTCACTTCTCTATCCACTCCACAATACTTTACCCCACAACTTTTCCGTCCACATTCCTTACACTCACAGCTCCATTTCAACCTTCACCACCACCACCACCGGTCCTCCTCTTTCCTCGTTTGTTTCACCCCATTTTTCTACGTTCCACCATTTTCTCGTGCCGATAATCCTGTGCTTTCATTTGCTAAAGGTTATCTCTTCCGTCTGCCACCCCTGCCCTCTTCCCTCGCACCTGCTCCCTCTCATGCACTGGCAACATCTGGTTCAGGATTACAGTACCCGATTCCTTCCTCTACACTCCGAGAAACGTGAAGTCCTTATGTGAGCTTTTACTTTCCCTTCGCAGAAACACTATCATACTTGTTTAATTCAATGAGATCGAGAACGCCCTTTTCTGTAATTTTATTTAGGTTGCTATAGGCCGAAATTACCTAACTTAGGAAAAGGATAAAAACTGTTAATTGATATTTCTTTGGTATAATATGATCAACATTTTCTCATGGAATTCGAACACCTTCATAGGCTCTGGAACAGTGTCTCACGCTCTAAAACACTTCCTCATCTCCCGGAATACCCCCACCTCCCCCCGACCAACTACTCATCCCTCCGAACACATCTCTCCCCTTCCTTCCCCCCTCACCAACAAATACTTTTCATTCCTCCTGGACACTTACCCACCCTCTGTGAACACATCTCCCATTCTCCTAGCCCAGAACTTTCCACCTTAAAGAAGCCTATGAGCAACATCACCATTCTCTCTCCTAAACTGAATAATTCTCTCTCTCCTAAACTGAATAAAATAATCTTAAAGCCGTAATATATATATATATATATATATATATATATATATATATATATATATATATATATATATATATATATATATATATATATATATACGTTATCGGGCTGGAAAGGTTCTATATCGGTTTGGGTTCACATATATTGCGTGTGTTTCATTTTAAAGATGGGTTTAATATTGCTTCTCCACTGGATATTAATGAGGTCTGGACTGAATGATTCTTGGGAGTAGGTTCTATTTATAGGCTTTCTCATTTTTTTTCTTCCGCTGAAGGATAATGAGGCTTTTGAGTTTATGATTACTGTGAAACTATTTTTCTGTTCATTCATCTTTTTCTTTTTTCTTCTTTTTTTCTGCCACGGAATGCTAGTGAAGTTCTAGTTACGATTATTGGGAGAAGGTATTTAGCTTTTTCAAACAAATTAATGCCAATAATGTTGTTTCTTATTGTCAAAAGAATTCTTGGTGATCTTCCAATACTCGCAGACAGCGAGATAAACAGATATACAGACAAAAGTAATAATAATTCTGAAGTGCAATATGCAAAATGAATCGCCAAGGAAGACATATTACAAAGCCTTATAAGCTGAAGAGAATACGTTCCTCAGTGGCTATGAACACACACACACACACACACACACACACACACACACACACACACACACACACACACTCACACACACACACACACACACTCACACACACACACACACACACTAAATTTCCCCATAACAGGACAAGCAAACGTATTCAGAGGACGCCCAGGACAAAAAGCTAATGGGATCTTTACGCTTGTGTCATTAAATTGATCGTAAACCTTTTCCTTAAGATTACATCTTTTATAGTATCATATCTATTGGTGCTAAAAATTCTGATTCAGTTTGGGAGTGATCTTCAGTAATTGGTACGACTGTTTAAAGTATCTATTCTGGTTCTTGAAGAAGCTTATATTTATCTTCAGTAGGACTTTTACTCTTCAAGACGATTTTACTCATCTTCTATCCCTCGCAGTGAATGGGTTAAAAGGTCCTTGACGCTTAAGGATCCGGTGTAAAAAAAATCCTTAGTACCCTTTAGTTGAATATTTTTTTCTGTATTCTTACTACCTTCAAACCATTTTTATTCACCTAACGCTTATGAACCAGACAGGTGAGATTCTTACTCTTGTACGTAATACCCCTAGACGCTTTTTTTTTTTTTTTCTTTTTTTTGAGTAGTAAAAAAATCGTCTGACAGTAACAAAAATAACTTAAAAAAATATACAGGATCTCCATGCTTATGAATCCAGTTAAAATAAAATTCTTACTAAGGCTAGTATCAAAATGCTATACGTCTTTCTTATTTGATTCGTGTTGTGTCAAAAGTCTTAGCTCATTTCAGGGGAACATGGCTCCTAAGGAACTTCGGAAGGGTTAACAGGGTCTCTACGGGTATGACTCCGGTAAGTGGGATTGGTATGAAGTGGTGGTGAGGCTGGAGGTGATTGTTATAAAAGCTCACGCCGGCGGAGCTCTCCCTTCTTAATACTCGGGTGAACACTGCATTTAGGAATTATTTCAGGATCACGAAGTGCATGAGAGGGAGGGGTATAGACGCCCAGAGACATGCACACACACACACACACACACACACACACACACACACACACACACACACACACACATAAACGTACATGCACACTTTCACACAAATGCGCACGCGTATACATGCATCCACGTACAGAAATACAGTAGTTCTTATACTCTTCTAGCACTTAGTACCATTAGCGCGCGCGCACGCACGCACGCACGCACACGCACGCACGCGCACACACACACACACACACACACACACACACACACACACACACACACACACACACACACACACACACACGGCTACGAGTCAAAAAGGGCCACGTTCAAGCCTTCTTTACCGAGCTACTAGTGAAGGGTAGGTGGGCCTTTCCTTGTCGTGGTGAAAGACTCTATTCAGTGTGTCCGCTTATGCCTAGGCCTCACTCCCGCCCCAGCGAGCCTTGGTGATGTGTCGACACCCTTCAGGAGCAGCATAAGGTTAGGGAGCTTGATTTAGGAAGCTGCATCTTTCTTTTTAACAGTGAAAATATATATAGGTACACTCTTTTACGCTGATTTCGCCTTAAATTCGCCTCTATCCATCTCCAATGCTGAGTTGTAAGACCAGATTAACAGCAAAATATGATACTATTCACGAAGAGGTGTTATAGAAAGGATATACAACCGTAGCAATGTCTTTTCCGCCAATGAGCTACGTGAAATTACCCACAGGAAGCGGAAAAACTGGGTCAGGTTAGGGCAAAAGCAATATACCTGTAAATGTAGGAAACAAGAAAAATTTCCTTTCTGGAGAAACCTGAACAAAAGAGAGTTACGGCCAAGATTAGTTCATTTCGGCTTACCTGGGCATATTGTACTTTAATGACTGGAGGTAACAGGTAGAAGGAAAGACACAGTGACGTGGACAGTTCAAGAATTGGTCAGCGGTATACATCAAGGACCAACGTATTTTCAATCGGTGACTGCAATGAATAAACTGATTTCCTACTGCTACTACTACCACTACTACTACCACCACCACCACTATTACTACTACTACTACTATTATTATTATATTATTATTATCATTATTATTATTAATAAACTTACCAACTCAGGCCAGTCACACAGCTTCGTCCTCCTTCCCTTTGACCCCACCCCAGCTCTCACTTCCACTTCCTCCCACCTCTCCCTTATTTCCTCTACCCCCTCTTCTCATCCTCGTCTAGGCATTTCAACTAGGCAAACAAAGGCTCCAGAGATCAACACACGCCCCCCTCTCCCCACGGTCCTCTACCCCTCTGCTCCCCTCTCCCCACGGCCCCCTTCCCCTCTGCCCCCCTCTCCCCGAAACCAATCTGCCCCTCAATGTTGTGTGCAGCCGACCCTAACCTCTTAATATCATGTAATCAAAACTTTTTAGGCAGAACAGCGACTGGTTGTGCAAAGCCAATTGGGGGTTTTGTGTACGGACAGTCAAATCCACGCTGGCTGGCTTGCTGGCTGTGGGTAGGATGGACTATGAGGCTAGTTAGAGATAAAAGTTGTGCCTACTAGTCCACATAATCTACATCACACTTAAGGCTACTCTCCTCAATGACGCATCATATCAGGGAGAATCATCTGCGAGCCGGGAAGCATGTTGAATCTCTCCCAGCTTAGGAATACTGACCAGCAGAAGATAAAAATAAGAACTCGAAGGGATGAAACTTTAAGCCATCTCTGACCACGATTCTTCTTAGAGCGAAAATCGTCAGAGTGAAAAACCATTCTTCTTTTCTCCTTCGTCCTGGGATTATGTAAACCCATTAAAGAGGAATGTATTTCATATTTATCTTCAGCGATTGCCATATTATTTTAAGCTGAATAGAGGCAGGCTTAGGTTGAAATTAAAATCGACCTTCATCCGTTGTTTTTACTTAATTCCCAATAACGTCAGACATGTTATTCTGTTTAGAATGGCCCCTACGAGCTGAAGGCGCTCCTTGTACTCGTAAATCAGTCAGTCAGTCAGTCAGCCAATATCTCTCTCTCTCTCTCTCTCTCTCTCTCTCTCTCTCTCTCTCTCTCTCATGAACTGCACATTCATTCCCCCCTCCAGCCTCCCATGACCCAGCCTCCTATGCCCCTTGACACACCCGCACTCCTTCACCCACCACTTCAGATCCTCCCCCTCCACACACACACACACACACACACACACACACACACACACACACACACACGGAGACTCTTATCAGGTTGTCGCGACAGAGAGATTCCCAAAATGTTCAGGTGGTGAGGTCGTGTCCTAGAGGTGAAGCGGGTGAGCAGGAGGGTGGAAAAGATGGGAGGAAGAGGAGGAAGAGACAGACGAGGAGGAGGAAGACAAAGGATAGAAGAAGGAAAGATAGGAGAAAGATAGAGGAGAAGTGGAAGAGAGAGGGGAAATAAGAGTTGAGAGAGGTGAGTAGGGAAGGATGTGAGGAGGGAAGAGGCATGAAGGGAATGGGTGAGAGGAGCGTGGAAAGGGGGAGAAGGGGAGAGAAGAAACTGGGAGTAAGGGGAAGAGAAGATGAGGAGAGGGTGAGAGAGGAGGGACAAGGTAGGGAAAGGTGAGAGGAGGAAGGGAAGGTGCTTAAAGGAGGGAGAACAGAGAAAAAGGGAGGAAAAAAGATGTGAATGGGAAGGAAATATGAAGAATATGTGGGAGGAAGATTAGTAAGAGTGGGGAAGGTGTGAGAGGCGGAGTACGATGAGGACAGGAAGCAAAAGAGAAAGGGGATGGAAGAGGTGAGAGAGGGGGGAAGAAGTGGGTGGAGGAAAGGAGAGGTAAGAGAGCGAGGGAAATGTGAGAGAGGAGGGGAAAATGAATGGGAGGGAGAGCAAGAGGAGGGAAGGAGAGAGACAGGGGGGTAGTGTGGGTGGGACAGAACCTAAATAAAGAAAATGACGAGAGAGAAACGCCAATGGAGACAGAGAAAATAAGGGAAGAATATTACTTCCTTTGGTATACATAAGACGTTATAGTAATGCAGAAAGTTCTTAAGAGATGATGATGATGATGATGATGATGATGATGATAATTACTACTATAGTAGGACTCGCGCACGTTTGCGGCTGTGGTGTGGCCCGCACCTGTGTACAGTGTTGCCACGTTTTCTATACCGTTATCTCTCTCTCTCTCTCTCTCTCTCTCTCTCTCTCTCTCCTGGCGGGAAATGTGAGCCACACTGAGTACTTTTGATTCTTTTATAAGTTATTTATAATTGTGCTTTCATTTGTTAATTTGGTTTTGTTATATTTAGTGATGCCGACAATGCATTCAATGCATGCCCCTCTCCTGCCTCTCTCTCTCTCTCTCTCTCTCTCTCTCTGTAGGGAAGCTATCTGTCAAGGCCACCGACTGGGTGTGGAAGTGTTGCCGCTCGCGAGTGAATAGTTTTTTTTTTTTTTTTTACTTCGGTATTGGCATATGCCTACTATTTTGTCCTACATATTAGCTTATGATTATAAATGTGATTATTCCTCGCCCTTAAAATTATGGTAAAAGCCAGTAAATGTGAGCATTTTTCCCAAGCAACACCTGTACAAGCTATGGTTGGGTCTACGGAGGTACGTACTTTACCTTAGGCCAGATTGGGTGTGTAAGTGTTGCCACTCACAAGAATTACATGAATTATTTCTTTTACTTTGGATATTGGCATATTTCTTCTTTTTTCAGGCTCATTATCTTATATCCATAACTGTGATATTATTACCCACCCTAAAACTACGCTAAAAACCATTAAAAGTGACTACAATATCTTTTAGCAACACTGTACAATATGTATTCCATGTTTCTGTGTTACTGTATAAATATTTTATGCATAATAAGATTACTGTTGATTCATCCATCAAAATACACAAGTGTAAGTTTTATTCATCTGAATTTATCGAATTTGTGATGCCTTGTACATAAATAGCTTCCGTTTCACATCGCAAGTTGGGGAAACATGGCACCATTGTACACAGGTGCGGGCCACACCACAGCCGCAAACGGGCGCGAGTCCGACTATACTACTACTACTACTACTACTGCCACCACAGGAAGAATATTACTTCCTTTGGTATACATAAGACGTTATAGTAATGCAGAAAGTTCTTAAGAGATGATGATGATGATGATGATGATAATTACTACTACTACTACTACTACTACTACTACTACTGCCACCACTACTACTACTACTACTACTATTATTATTATTATCATTGTTATACTTTGATTAATTAAATATCGGTACGAGGGTTCTCTCCTGAAATAAATAAACTTGTAAACGTCCAGCGACAGTAAGACTCATCATCATCATCATCATCATCATTATCAATATCATTATCACAGTAGGTACAAAATGTTATATTCTATGTTCTCATACCGAAGCCGTTAATTTACCTTCAGCTCGAGGACACCATTTTCAGTTCAATGTTGCCACCACAGACGATTTCTTTCACCTCAGGAGATAGCCCTTGTACTGGGAGAAGTTAATGTGAGAAATATATATATCCTCCAGACCTCAGCTTCGAAAAATCTCTCCTTACCTGAAATAAGAATCGTCCTACGGTAGCAAGAATATATAGCCTACACAAAAGACGCAACAGAAGTGAAGTAGATAACCCATTACCTACGAAGGAATTACGGTACTACGTCACCGGGGTCGGGCAAGGAGACTGGAAGAGAAAAATGAAGCACTTGGTTGTAGTTGGCATATGACGACTGATTTCGAATTTAATTAGTGTAGGGATTTAATGGGGCGGAGTCGTGCAGCGCCAGAGTACACCAACCCATCTTGCAAGCCATAAAGGAACAACACTGACACGCTAAATTCGAACTAATTAGCGGGTACACTGACGTAGCCTCTGAAGCTCCATACTCGCCATGTTCCTTCACAACTACAATGCATCAGTGAACCACGATTAACGGGATAAGCCTTTCACTGGTAATTACGTGCTTTATTATATTATTATATTTTTTTATTATCCCCAAACGATTTTAGTTGGCTCAGGAAAGCTCTCATCAGTTGGAATAATACTGTCTCGTCAGCTTTAAACGGAATACTAACCATGAATTTTGCACTTTCATTTGGTAGACTCCACACGATTTTATTCAGTTCATTAAAGTATCCCACAGCCAAGCGGTAAAGAGAATGAAATAGTATGGAGAGTTGGGTTGTAGGATACAGAGAGGAAAGAAATAATAATAGACCCCTAGTAATTACATCATCTAATCATAAACGTATATAAAAATCGTGAAAGAAAAGAGAAGCCGAGAAGGACCCAAACCGGTGAAATTATTGTGTAAAAGAGCCCGCTGGGAAGACACTCCAGCGACTAGCCAGCTGACTCCTCCTGCCTGCCTGCGACCCTCTGACCCCTCAAAGGTTAGTGGTTGCAGTTGTGATTAAGTGTCCAGGTTCGATCCCCCTCCTGCCCGTTCACTGTCTTTCCCTGCCCCGTCCCCATCTTGCCTCTCCGGTCCCCTCTCATCTTTCCTTCCCCCATACTATCCCTTTGCATCATCCTCATCCTTATCCTGCCTACTTTCACTCTGCCTCACCCTCCCACAGTCATTCTTGTCTTGCTTTACCCAGACCTCTCACACCTGACCATTCCTCACTTTTCCTCCTAATCGTACCCTTCCTCAGTTTTTCCACAGCCTGCCTCCCCCCAAGCGTCCCCTCCCTATGTTTCCCCCACCCCCATCCCTGCCTCTCTTGCCACTCACTCACCTTCAACCTTCCTCTTCCCCCTTGTTTGCCTCGCTCACTCCTCCCTGTAACCCTGCCCTTTCCAGTTCTCCCTCACCTTGTCCTTCTCATATTCTGTCCCTCACCTTGATCTTCACCCCTCCACTCACACTAGCCTTTCGTCACCCTGCCCCTCATCCCCTAATCCCTCTCTTTACGTCACCCACCCCTTCCCATCCACCCCCTCGCACCCCATCCTCACGCCGTCTCTTCCCCACCTTGCACCAATCCTTTCCCTCACCTTTCCCCTCACCCAATCCGTTCCTCAGGCTACCTCTCCCTTACCCTGCCCCTCACTCTTACCTCATCTCTTAACCTACACCTCCCTTACCTTCCATTTCATCCACCCCTGCCTCGCTCTTCTTTCGATTCTCCCATACATCTCCCTCTCCCAATCTCTTCACTCTTTCCCTTACTTTTCTCCTCCCTTACACCGTCTCTTCCTACCTCATTTTAGCCCCCTCACCTACACCCTTCCCAGCCCTCACCTCTTCTCTCATTTACGAAATATTCGTCCCTCACTCCACCCTTTCCCTCCCTCATACTTACTCCTTATCAAATTCACTCCTAAAACTACCCCCTCCCTCACCATAGTTCCTCACCCTTTCCCACTCTCTTCCTAGCTTTTCTTCTTCCTTAACCAACTCTTCCCGCACCCATCCCGTCCCAGCATTTCCCCTCTCACTCCAGCCCCCCCTCCCCACCCACTCCGCCCACACAAACTGGGGGTGGCCAGGGAAGGAGAAGGGGAAGGTGAGTGTAAATTAACCCAAACAGGCTTTCCTCGATCTGGGACGAGTTATAGAGCAAAGGTTAATCACAACTTAATTCTCAATCCTCGCTTATGGACATTCATTTTGTCAAGGTGCAACTTATGGACCTCGGCTTCTGTGAGATTGGTCAAGTATTTAGGCTCCAGGGAATTATTATACGTTGACTTTATGTTTGTTAAAACTGATAAAGCTTGTAATTGTTGTTTTTATACCTGATGATTTATTAAAGTCTTTTTTTATTTACTTTGTTAATATATTCTGACTTAATAAATATACAGTTAGCAAATTTGTTGACTATACATGTTAAGATTTATATGACACTTTTTATGCTAACGAATTATCCTGTTCTTTTTATTTATGGGTTACTAAATCTTGACTTTTATGTTTATGTTATGTCTTGACAATATATGTGGAGTTAATAATTTGTTGTCTGTAGGTCTATTTAGCTATTAGGTGTTGACTTTATATTTACTGAAGTAGTAAATTGTGACATCGGATATGATGTCTTTAAATTCACATAAATATAAATGACTGTCTGTATACTTTCTGAATTACTAAGTGTTGTTTACTAATGATCAAACGTTGTCTTTACATTTATTCAATCAGTAAGTCTGTTTATATATTTACTAAGAAAGACCCTTAGCTGCCTGTACACCAGTTCAATCCATTAGCTTCCAGGGTTCCTGTGTGAGGGATTGTGCTGGAAGGGATCTAAGCGTGCTGCCCTCTGCTTATCGGCCCATAGTCGCGACGCTCATTATAGGTCCCTACCTCGGGGAACACTGGGCGCAAATTGGCTATTAATCCTTCACTATGAGGACGTCTATTTTCTTTTATGCTTGACATCTCCCAAAGACTTCATTCAGTTCAGGAAGCCTTTCTTACTGAAGGGGAGAGGATAGGCAATATCTAACCTCTCCAAATAAAAACTCTTCCCTTTCATCTAAAACACAGGCATCTTATCAAAGGGTTTAATTTTCTCAGGTAAACATCAGTCATTAACAGATCCACTACAGAGGATTCTCTAAAATTGAAGAAAATCGCCTGGTGGTGGCAACAACAAATAAAAATGAGGAAAACGAACTGAAGTAACCTATCTGACAAAGAAAACATCCTACCAAAACGTCTGATATACAAAATTCAAAGCCAAGCATACAAACGGAAAAGCCTGAAGTTGAGAATTAAAACGAAAAACCCAAAGTTGAGCATTAAAACGGAAAAGCCCAAAATCAAGCATTAAAATGGAAAGCCTAAAGTTGAGCATTAAAACGGAAAACCTAAAGTCAGCATAAAAATGTATAATTCCCCTGTAATAAAAAGGAAAGAACAGCATTCTCAGGTAGATATTTACATGTATGTAAATTGTCTTAAATCTTTTGCACATACGTAGCTTGTGTGTCGGCGTTGGTTACATCAGAAAGGTGGACTGTCTGACCCCAATCACCTTTAAACGTCACCGATCTTTGACCCCTGTTATACCTGAAGATCCATTATATTTATACGTAATCATAGAGGGATAACTTGTAATCCCATTTTCCTTTTCGAAGTTAAGTTTTTTGCCGGAATTATATCTGAAAGCCTATAATCTGTGACCGTAATTAAACATATAATTCTCCTCTATCTGACCCCAACCATATTAAAAGTTCTCATCTACGACCCTCAATAAAACTGAAGATGCATTTTATTTGACTGCAGTGATATTTAATGGAATCTAAAACCTGACCAGTAAAATTATAAGGTTTAATCTCCTACCATGCTAAATTAAAGCCTATGTTTCTGCCTTATTTTAATTAAAGCCCCCTCACGTCTGACCCCTATTACGTGTGGCATCTTATTATATTTGACACCATTCATGATTACAATTCTCTTATCCTTTAACTCCACTATTATCAGTCCTCTTATCGCTGACCTCAATTTAAAGGTCTCGTATTTCTGAATCATATTACATTTAAAGTTCAATGATATTTGACCTGATGTTTAAGACTTCTAAGTGCGTCTTTCTTACGGATTCTAGTCTTCTTGGAACATGTCTTGATTTAGAGTAATTAAGGTCCATATACTTCAGGTGAGCTCCAATCAGAAAGAAAACTGTGTGTGTGTGTGTGTGTGTGTGTGTGTGTGTGTGTGTGTGTGTGTGTGTGTGTGTGTGTGTGTGTGTGTGTGTGTGTGTGTGTGTGCACGCGCGTGCTTGCGTGCTTGCGTGTGAGGAGAGAGAGAGAGAGAGAGAGAGAGAGAGAGAGAGAGAGAGAGAAACAAGTGACACCTGTGCTGAGGAAAGAGGGAGTGACACAGCAGCTTCACTAAACTCAGCACCCACTCCGTAAACAGAAGTAGAGTCATTACTTCGATTGGTAACTTGACTTTCCAATACCCTTAACAAAAAACATAATGAGAAAACACATAGAAACCGCAGAGGACGTAAAATGAAGGAAGAAACCACAGGGAAAGAAACCACGGAGGAAAAATGGATGGAATATGAGAAAAGGAAGAAAAGGCTGGAGGGAGGGGGAGAGAGAGAGAGAGAGAGAGAGAGAGAGAGAGAGAGAGAGAAAGAGAAAGAGAAAATATTACTCCCAGAAGAGAAGGCAGTTTATTACTTTGTTACTTTGTTTTCTAATATGCTTAATTACCCTCTGCGTCCAATTAATCGCCCATGAGTCAATTATCGAGCGTGGAATTATCTCTGGGGGGGCCGGAGGGGGCGGCACTCCCCATCAGGGTTTTCGTGAGAGCCAGATTAATGCAAATATGTTAATCCTTCTTAGAGGCTAAAAGTATTTACATTTTTCTCAGTAGGGGAAAAAAATAATAATTGCGTTATTTGTGGGAGGAATATCTGATAAAGTATTTCTAACTTTAAAAAACCCCAATAATATCAACAATAGCAACAATACTACTACTCCTACTACTACTACTACAACTACTGGTACCACTACTGCTGCCGCTGCTACTACTACTATATAATAATAATAATAATAATAATAATAATAATAATAATAATAATAAATGATAATAACAAACTACTTCACTACGAGATGTATTCCTATCATAACTACATCTGTCTGGCGGTAACCAAAAAAAAAAAAAAAAAAAAAAAAAAAAGGATGAAAGGGAAGAAATACCATCACTGCCTACGGTATAAAACTCAGTAACCATTCGCTATAAAAAGTCTCCTCAAACTAGAAAAAAGAAAAGTTTAATGGTAACGTGAATACAACAATAAAGACTTCATCCGGTAAGACTGACAAATTGCCCACATCTCGAAAGGAAAAATAAAGCCAAAAGAAGATGAAGGGAAAGAAAGACCATCAAGGGTAAGATAATCCAGTGACCTTTTCAGTAACAGATGTTTCATTATTCATTAACACTGTCTTGAGGTTATCAAAAAATTAAACGATGTCATTACACTCGAAAGGTTGTAGGAGATTGGCCAGAGATGCTTCTTTCGGCTGAATAAAATTGTCTGGGATCAAAAACAATATAAATCAATTAGACACCATCGTTTGTAATAGCGTTAAGTATTTCCATTACCTCCTTAGAAGAAAGAGGAAAACAAAAGACAGTAATAAAATATATGAAAAGAAAAACAAAGATGACAGAAGATGCAGTCACGGATGGTGGTAGAAAAGTCCAGTAACCCCATCAGTACGAGAAGTCATCCCTAGGCATCATAAAATCGTCTAGCCATAGCTGAATAAAATCGTCTGGCAGGGACCACAATAAGCAGCCTAGGTGGATGGCCTGTCTTCCAGAAAGTTAAGGTCATCATTCACCCATCCAGTATGAGAAGCCTTTCCTAAATTAAAAAAAAAAAAAAAATCGCCAGTCAGAATTCAGAATCTAATGCGGAAAATCTCTATCGGATTAAGTAAAAGGTAAAAATAAGCGAAGAAGTTAATGAAAGAGTAATACCCACATCGTTGTTGGCAGTGGAGGTAAGAAACTCCATTACAGGCGAACGTGGCCGGACCCAAACGCTGATGATAATGTCGGAAGGCACATAAAAATTCAGAGTTTAGCAATATAATGTGGTGAGAATAAAACCCTTCCCCTCCGCCTCCACCCCACCCCCCTCATCGTCGACGTGACCACCATCGTGCCTGTCAACAGCCCCCCCCCCCTCATGACCTTCGCCTGGGTATTAAAGTTACCGTGGGGGCTTGTGTTTAAGGTATTCCAAGTTTCTATTCCGACTGCTGCTGCTGCTGCTGCGTGGACCTGATGGTGTAAAGACAGCGTTTTGGCAGGAAGTCTGGGTCTGCTCATCCCCCTCCTCTCACGTTTCTTGGCAAACTGATTCCCCCTCCTACTTGTTTTTATCATCGCCCACCCCATCTTTCCTACCACTTTCCAGTCTAAAGCTCCTTTCACACAATATCCTCTGTCACCTTTCCTACTATCACAGTTCCACCTCCCACACACTTGCTCTTCAGCCTTTCTCTCACGCTCCTTCACACAACACCCAGTTCCCCTTTTCTCCTATAAACTCCAAGACTCTCCTTCACCTCCTCCACATACTGTATATGTTCTTGCCTCCCACCTATACGTTTGCTCAACTCTTCCTCACACATTCTTTTCTGCCATCCAACGCACTCTCATACACACTATCCCGTTCCTCTATCCCCCTCCAACCCCACACATATATAAAATGCACCCTCACCCTTACATAATAATCTTGCCTCCCTCGTATGCTCTTTTCATAATACCTTTTTAACATTATACTGTCCAAATTTAAACTACAGAAAATTCCCTCACGCGTTCTTCCATCTCTCATAAACAATCATTCACTCATTCTGTTTCTGTGCGTCTCTGCCTCTGTTTCCCTCCGTCCCTCCCTCCCTCCTCTTTCAATTCACCCAGCGTGGAACTAATGGGAAAGACAATGCTGACCGAGAGAAATATAAGAAGGGGAATTGAGGGAGGGAAAGGCCACATATTCAACCATCCTTCCCGTCCCTATTCGCACTCCCCATTCCCCTCCCTCTTCCCCCTCCCCTCTTCCTGCCTCTCCCCTTCCTTCTTCTACCTCCCCCTCCCCCTCCCCTCCTCTCTCACCTCCCCTCTCCCTCTGAATCAGTTCCACATGTGCTCTTTCACCTCTCACGCACACACATTTACAGTATATGCTTTTCTACACCTCTTCCCCTTACACAATCTTCCTGAACTCTCTCTCTCTCTCTCTCACACACACACACACACACACACACACACAACCAACCCATCCATCCATTCTTCCACCCATCCACTCACCTACTTAGCACCCAGCCACTTTCTCATCCACTCATCCATTATTCCACTCAACTCTTTATTCGCTCCTGCAAAACTCCTTCTGGTAACTGCATAATCATCCACTTGTTGGCTTATCTACATGATCTTCCACTTCTTCATTTCTTCATCTCACTAATTCATCTTTCCACCTATTCGCTCATGGGTTTTTCTCTTCATCATCGTCTATTTTCACTTACTTTAACTTTCCATTCATTCTCTAATCTTTTTCATCTTCTTCCAGTATCATAAAACACTAATTTCTCGTTCATTCTCTCTCTTTCTCTCTCTCTAACCCAGCAACTATCCATATCTATCCAATACGTCAGGCTTGTGTTCGGCCATACCCAATAAGTCCATTGGTCCGATATCCAACCAGCCAGTCAGCCCATCCTACCCGCGTTAAACAGGACCTGCACGTAATCCAATCCGCCTTTAAGCACTACTCAGCAGCCTCGTTCTAGCCACCAAATACTGTTCTTAGTAGTCAAGTTTCATCTAGGTTAAGGAGAAGTGAATATAATCGACCTGAAACAGTACTTAGCGGTAAATAAATAAAGCAGTCAGTAAAGTTCTAACCATCCAATACAGCTCTCAGCAGTCAATCCCATCCAGCTAAAAAGTAGTAGTGATTTCTGTTTTTCTATCCACCTCAATCAGCATTTCGGACTCAATCCCATCCACTCAAAACAGCCTTTAACGATAGACAGTCAAATTAACACTCGTCAGTTCTACCTACCTAGAACAAGAACCACTCCCATCCATCTATTAACACTCTCATTCCCTTTAAACAAAAATCCAAAATTAATCCAACCGACCTTAAACAAAACTCAAGTCATGTGCAGTCAAAACAACGCTCAACTGCCAATCCTATAACGCAAACAGCAAGCGGTCAGCACTCAGCATCATCCCTGCCTGCACGTCAAAACAGCTTTAGCAAGGAATGGAAGGAGGAACACCTTTTGGAGGGTCAAGTCGCGTGGAGTAATATCTGTTTGTCCAGCACGCCTCTTTCATTATTATTATTATCTGTGTGTGTGTGTGTGTGTGTGTGTGTGTGTGTGTGTGTGTGTGTGTGTGTGTGTGTGTGTGTGTGTGTGTGTGTGTGTGTGTGTGTGTGTGTGTGTGTGTGTGTGTGTGTGTGTGTGAAGAAGTCCGCATGACCCCTAACCTCATTAAGTGTTAACGCCCGATGATGCGACCTCCTAAGCATGTCCAGGGGGGCATTAGGAGTGGAAGTGGGAGTGGGAATGGGGGTGGGGGTGGGGGTAGAGGTGGTGGGGTGCGAGGGGAGTGGGAGGGAGAAAGGGGAAAGATGGGGGATGTCGGGGGTGCGATGGGATGCTTATTGGGAGTGGGGGGCAAGAGGAGTACAAAGGGTGTGTGAGGGATGCCAGTGGTGCGAGAGGGGAGTGGGAGGAAGAGAGGGGTGCGAGGGGGTAGAGAGAGGGGAGGTATGGTGGGAGTAAATGAACCGGTCCAGGCCTTAACCAGAGTCATGGAGGGTGGGTGGGAATTCTAGTTATCAGGACGTTGCTGATGCTTCATAAGATTTTGCTTCGACTGGTCTGGTCATGTGAAGAAGGCGAAGCATGACTCGGCAAAGGAGGGTGTGCACTTCTTGCTCTCTTCTCAACTCTTCTTCTTGACCCCTCTTTTTTTTCTTCTTAATTCTTCTCCCACGACTTTTATTCTCTTCCTCGTGTCCACTCTTTTCTCTTTTCTCGACTTTTCGCTTTCGTCTACTCTACTCTTCTTCATCGACTCATTCTCTTATCTCGTGTACCTACTTTCCCTCCTCTTTTTAACTTCTTTCTCATCTCTTCTTATGTGTTGTCTTCTTAACTCTTCTTTCTCGATTCTTCTCTCTTTCCGGTTCACAAGAATTCCGCTTCTCGCCTCTCTTCTTGTCTTCTTTCTTTGCTCATCTCTGCTTGTATCCTCTTCCCTCTCTTCCCTTCCTTGCAGCTCTTCTTTTTCCACCCACTTGTCTCTTCTCCCAGCCTCTAATTTCTTCTCTCCTTATATCCTCTCTTCCCTTATTTTCCTTCTTCTGTTCTCCTCTCCATGCATCTGCCCGCTCCCCTCCTCCTTTCTCCTATCATTTTCCATCCACTACACCACCCTCCTCTGTCCGCATTCTCTCCTCTGATCTTCCCCCTCCTCTCCTCTCCTCTTATCAGTTTCCATCTTCTCCACCCCACTGCTCTCCCATATCCTCCTATCCCTTCCTCCTTCTTGTTGACCGTAATGGAACTCACCTCACCTGAGAAACAAGAAAAAGGTTAGTTTGTCTCTGAATGCCTTTCCTGTGCACTGAAATCCATAGTCCTCTCAGTATAAAGCGAGGGGAGGATGGGGTTCTATAAACAAAAACTGTATACTTATGGGGAAAGAGGGGAATGAGGGGAGGGGGGCGACAGAGGTGGGCGGTGAGAGAGAGAGAGAGAGAGAGAGAGAGAGAGAGAGAGAGAGAGAGAGAGAGAGAGAGAGGGAGGGAGGGAGGAAGGGAGGGGGGCTATGAGGAAGGGAGGTGTGGGGGAAAGGGAGAGAGGGGGAGAGATGGGAAGAGAGAGAAGAGGAGGAGGGAAAAGAGGAGGAGGGAAAAGAGGAGGGAGGGGAAAGAGGAGGGAGGGGAAGGAGGGGGGAGGGAGTGAGAGGAGGGAAAAGAAGAAGGAAGGACAGGAGGCGAAAGAGGAGGGAGGGAGAGGAAGTGAAAGAGGAGGGAGGGAGAGGAAGTGAAAGAGGAGGGAGGGAGAGGACGTGAAAGAGGAGGGAGGGAGAGGACGTGAAATAGGAGGGACAGGGAGGAGGGGAGAAAGTGAGGGTTCAGGAGGGAGAGGGGGCAACGGGGAAGGGCAGAGAGAAGAAGAGGTGGGAAGGGAGGGGTCAGAAGGGGGGGTTGGAGGGTAAGATGCTCCTGCGGGGGTTGGGGTTATGGTCAGGTTGAGTTTAGTAGTCGTGCAGGATTTCCTCTTGAGAATTAAGTCCCCCCACTCGGTAGTTTGGGCCGTGTCTCGCTGCCTCTTATCTCAGCTTATCTCACCTCCTCCTCCTGCTTCTTTTCCTGCCCTTCTTTCTTCATTTCTTTTTCCAGTCACCATATTCTCCTCTTCTCTTTCCTTCTACCTCTTCAGTCCTCTCTTCCTTCTCCCTCTTCCCCTACCCTATTCCTTCCCTTAACCAATCTCTCTCCCCTTTCTTTCCCACCTTCCTCCTCTCCTTCTCTTCTCATCTTTATTTCCCCCCTCTCCTCCCTCGCCTCCCCCTCCCCCTACCTTCTCCCTTCTCCTCTTCCTCCCCTCTTCTTATTCTGGCTCGCTTCCCCTACTTCTCCCTTTCTTCTTTCTCTTCCCCTTTCTCCCTCCTCCTCCTCCTCCATTCTTCCCTCATCTTCCTCCTCTTTCCCCTCCTCCCCTTCACTCCTCTCCCCTCCTTTCTTCCTTTCCTTCTTCTCCTTCCCCTCCCCTTCTCTCTTCCTTTCCTCCTTCTTCTCTTTCCCTTCCCCCTCCTTCCTCCTTCCCCCTTTCCCCAACCAGTCTTTCCTGCCTTGCTTCGGATTTAGGTATATTTGGACTTGGTCAGTTTCGCCTGTGACAACTCTCAGCTTTCTTTTCTCTCATATATTCTTTTCTCTCATAATTCTTTTGTCTCATAATTCTTTTCCCGGACCATTCTTTCTACTCCAGGTTTTTTCATTTTTTCCTGTCTGCTTGGTGCTACGATACTGCTTTGCATTATTAATCACCACTAGAAACACGTTTATTAGCTTTACATGTTTGAAATATTATGACCTTGGTATCTGTGTTGCTATCTGTTTAATAAATTGTTTCCATGGTTCCAAACAAGCAAAAAACGTAAAATTTCAAGGCGCGCGCCGGTGCACGCGCGCGCACACACACACACACACACACACACACACACACACACGCACGCACGCACGCGCACGCGCACGCGCACGCACACGCACACGCACACACACACACACACACACACAGTCATGATTCAAGTGTGCGCTCTATTCTGTCTATCCAAGTAAGAAAGTTTGTCACTACTGTAAGTCTAAATCCACCTGGATGTAGGATGGATTAGGCGGCCTCCGTTCTTGCCTACGCCTCTCTCCTATCTCTGCAAGGTGTGTTGGTGTGCAGCAGCCAGAGGGGAGCCTGTTAACCTCCATAGGAAAAGTTTGGTGAAGAAACTAAAAGTAGCTACATGGCTTCCTTAAATATGCAGGCAGATAAATTACTCTTACTATATAAGCTTATTCACGCACATTCCTCTTAACCATGACAGCGTGCAGAGTAAATAACGCAACTGAGCTCAGCGAGGGAAGAATGTGGGAAATTTACAAGCCAGCTTCCGGGGAGTGGAGAAGCATCCTGACATGCCCACACCTCCCCTCCATTAACCCCAGCCTTATACGGGAGATGAGGTGCTTCTCCCTTACCCTTACCTGCACACACACGCACATGGGACACTCAGGAAAGGATATTTAGAAGGAAAGGACGCTCAGAAAGGAAAGACAGTAGGTGAGAAGAGACACTTAAGTACCGAGGATCTCAGGTACGATTAGGGGGAAAAGAATACTGGCCACGTATTCCCTGCGTGACGAGAAAGCTAACCCAACCAACGAAATGGACACGCTGGTTTGACTGGAATGGTTGGGTGATGGTACTGGCTGCCTCACATCCTGTATTCCCATTACTGAGAGGCAAGGTGAGGCAGGTAATGTAGGTAATACAATACTCTACACACCTCTCAGGACGGGGCTGGCGCTTTGGAGTATGCAGCAAACGCACGGTAGGCTGACAATTCGGTGATTTTCACATTCTTCAGAGACGATGGAAATGTATGTAGATGATCCTATAGACACAAAATAAAAAGCAACATACAGTAGAAGTCAAATCACATGAGTCATTAATGTAGCTTTAGGGAAACTATGGCACGAATGGCAAGACATGATTTTTCGATAATACAGTGTTTTCTAAAGTCTTCATGAACGGCGTTGGTGTTTTTCGATTTTCATGCAAGCACATGGTAAGGAAATAAACAGTCATGTATACAGCTCTCAGAGACTTTGTCAGTGCTTCTGATAACCACGCAGGCACACAGTAGGCCAGTAGTTCAGCGTTCATCACATATGAAACGCTTTTAGTGGTTTGAATATCTCGCACACACGATAAGAAGTAAAATTATCCTTGAGCAAAACTTCCAGGAACGAGTGTGTGCTTTCGGCTGTCAGGCAAGCACACGGTATAAGTTAATGTAAGTCTTCCCACATATCTCAGGAACGATGGTGGTCGCTTTAGTGTCAGGCAAACATGAGAGTTTAAATATCCTCTACAAAACTTTCAAGAACGACCGAGTGCTTTCGAATGTCACGCAAGCACACGACAAGACGGTAATGTAATGCTTTCCACATACTGTACGTCAGGTACGACACTGGTGGTTTTAGTGTCACGCGAACACGATAATTAGGTACTGCAATTCTCTAGGCAGCTGTTAGGAATGATGATGTTGCTTCTGATTATCCCGCTAGCAAATATACACCTGGAATTTAATATTTTCCACACTCGTCAGGTACGATACTGATGGGTCTTAACTCACGGAAGCACACTACAATCAGTTGATACAGCCTTCACGAGAGCGCCCACAATCTGTCAGTACTTTAAAAGTTTCAAAAAACTTTCAGATGGTTTGGCTATACAGAGACTGAATGACTGACTGGAAGAGTGTGAGCGAGGTGGAAGGGGGAGGTGGAGGGGGAGATCGAGGGTGAGGTGGAGAGTTGGGGTGGAGTGACAGAGAAGGTTTAAGTTGGAGATAGAGCAGCCTGATGTCGGAGGACTGGGAGGGTATTAGTTTGTGGCCACCCCTTACAGGATTAAGGCCCCTCACTGTAGACAGACATAACAGGAAACCATATTGATGCTCTACACTCCACTCAGGAATATCGCCAGTATTTGTGACTCTTAACCTCAAAGCAATTCTATAACAGAGAAATTATGTTAATGTTCTCAAATCCCTTCTCAAGGTCGATATTTATGTTTGCGTGTATTGGGGGGGGGGGGATAAGAAATAACACTAACTTCATCACCCTTCTCAAGCCTACTGTGTACCAGAGAACATAATTACAGAGTTAGTTTATGCTACATACTGTACACCTATTTCCAGGTTTCCGGAGAAGAATCTTGCTGAGAAGTTGGATGCATCTGAATGGTTACCTTGAAAACTTAATTCTCATTTCCTTTACATCGTTTATCATAATCATTACGGGATTACTATTTCTAGGGGAACAGGCGAGGTGTTTCATTTCCATGCTTCCCCAGCTCCCAGATCCCAATACCCTCTCCAAAACCCCTCAGGATGTTAGAGCATTTTAATATCTCATAAACACAAGGAAAACAGTTAAGACAATACTAATCACAGCTTCCAGGAACCGTGTGAGACTTTGTAATGACCTAGCAAACACTATATATTTATCTCTCTATTACTCAGCGCCAAATACTGTGTGGGGAAGTCTCAAGATAAGGGTCTCTCAGCACTCATGTCCCTAACCAGACACTAATTCTGCTTCCAACGACACATCATCCCTCGTAAACTCTCTTGCCTCATATTCTCTCCGCCGTGTTCTTTTCCACTCCTCCCAACCGCCCCACTCGCAACTGCTCTTGTATGTGCGTGTTGCGGTTCTGAATTTGGTTTTAACGTGTTTAACAAATTTTCCACAAGATTCATCCACGTCATAAAAACACCGCTGCTAATACCATCACACACCAGTCCTGACCGAGGTATGAATTTGGTATGCACGGTAGTTATACAGTGCCGAAGAGGACATGTAGGAGGATTTTGGGCCTCAGAAACTGGACTGCGTAACCTCTACCCCAAATCTGAAGCAAATTAAAAAAAAAGAAAGAAATAAACTGGAAAGACAGAGATACAATACAGGTAGAGCCCCATAAGCTTACGAAAATACATACCTGTCATTCCAGTACTTTCTTATACAAGGGCTGGGAGTTCCACAAGGGGTTTGGTCTGCTCTACAGCGAAACACTGCGAATTTCTCGGGTTCCGCGGGAGTCATGGCCTCCGCGGGGCTCGAGTACCTGCAAATGTTGGTTGGTTGGCATCAGAGGGCCGCAGAACCTACCCAACACTGGCTCTGATCACTGGGTTTGTTTTTTATTTTAGGTTAGTGATATATCTGTGTGTTCTCTAGTGGTATATCATTCTCTCTCTCTCTCTCTCTCTCTCTCTCTCTCTCTCCAAAGCACTAAGGCCACTTTCACACGAGACCACCAGTGGCCGCCACTGGTGGCCCAGTGTGAAGAGGCCGGCAACTGGTGGCGCCGTATGAAAGCTCCGATTTGAAAAAATGCTTTACAGCGAGTGGCAGCAACCGCCAGTGGCGGACACCACGCGAGCGAGCCACCGCCGGGAGCTGGTTGCCGGCCGGGCAACCGCAGTGGCCTCGTATGAAAGCTCCATTGAAAACTATGGGAGGCGACTAATTGCGGCCACTGGTGGCGGCCACCGGTGGCCTCGTGTGAAAGCGGCCTAACTGATGTTGACACACACCTTCTGAGAAAAAGAAAATAAAAAGAGAATAAAAGGAATGCATAAAATAAAGCACAGTCTCTCTCCAGTGGTATAACCCGTTTTCCAAGAGCGCATCCCATTTTCATGCAATATAGTCCCAGTTTTGGCGGATTGTTGTCGAAGTGTTAGAATTTTTACGAGCACTAAACGGGGAGAGAACGATAAGCAGAACAGGCACAGGAGGAGACGAGAAAGTAAAGAAGAAACAAGAGGAGTAAAAAAGATAATTCTGAAGGCGAGCGAGAACAAAATAAAAGTTATAATGTAAAATAATAATAATAATAATAATAATAATAATAATAATAATAATAATAATAATAGGAAAATATGAGAGAATAAAGAGGAAGCAGTTAAGGGAAGACGAGGGGGGAGCTGACAGTGCTTCGTGACTGGGGGTAAAATGCCACCCATTCTATAGCCTGACCCCAACCACTGCCAAAAATTACTAACATTATTACTGCCTCAACCACCACGGCTACCACACCTCTGCCCACCACAGTCACGTCTACCACCACCACAACAACAACTACCACACAAAAGCTGCCTCTCATACCTATAATCACCTACCTGCCTAACACAACTACCACAACAACCACATATACCTATAGCTACCTACCTATAACTCCCCATTACCACAACAACTACGACACCTATTGCCGCCTTCTGGAACTATTACTCCCAACAGTCAAGTCTGCCACCACAGCTACAACCACAACTAGCTACCAAACCTACAACTACCAGCCACACCTGTCATCACTACTACTACTACTCTCCACCAGTCAACCACTACCGAATATTACTAACACTATTGTTCTATAACCACCATGGCTACTACGCCTATAACTACTTATTATCACCAATACCACAACCACCTATCACACTTGTCATCACCACAATCACCAGTTACCACCATCATCACCACCACCATCACCACATCATCATCATCATCATCATCCAGACATAAAACCATCATCTGCAATCATCACAAATGCCACATTACAACCAACACTACGATTACCACATTTACCACAATTACAATTACCACAGTTACCACAACTGCAGCCACCTCCGTCACCATTGATATACCCACCACCAAAACCACCTAATATCTAACCCCCTCCCCACCACCACCACCGCCGCCAACCCCTCCTTCAGTCATAAAGCATAGGGGAATTAAGTCTACGGAAATATCACGCCACTTTTCAAGACCACGTTCCTCAATAATATTACAGAAAACTATTATTGAAATGCTATTACTAAAATGGGATTAATCATGGTTTGTATTTTTGCTGTGGGATTTTAAAATGGTGTTCACTGCTTCCCCTATTGTTGTTTTTGTAATGGAGTTAATAATTTAATGTATAATGCATGAAATTATCGTACGCCCGGCAATATCAATTCTTGAGAGAGAGAGAGAGAGAGAGAGAGCTAGGGGGTGAGAAGGCTGATAGCAGATGCCCAGCACGCGATCTCTTGCTAGATAGTCATATGCAAATCAGCTGAGAAAGTCATAATTCCTATAGTGTGTGTGTGTGTGTGTGTGTGTGTGTGTGTGTGTGTGTGTGTGTGTTTAAGTCCATTTCCAAGTGTGTGTGTGTGTGTGTGTGTGTGTGTGTGTGTGTGTGTGTGTGTGAAGTCCATTTCCAAGTGTCTGTGTGTGTAAGTCCATTTCCAAGTGTGTGTGTGTGTGTGTGTGTGTGTGTGTGTGTGTGTGTGTGTGTGTGTGTGTGTGTGTGTGTGTGTGTGTGTGTGTGTGTGTGTGTAAGTCCATTTCCAAGTGTCTGTGTGTGTAAGTCCATTTCCAAGTGTTTGTGTGTGTCTGAGCATTTATACTCGCATGTGTCTCAGTGTATTCGTGTGTGTAAGACTATGTGCGTGCTTGGGTGTTTGTGTGCGTACTTAAGCAAGTGTGTTTGAGTGTGCAAGATTAGGTATTTGTGAGTACTCGTGTGTATAATTTCATGTGGGTGTTTGGGATTTTATGTATGTGCGGGTAAGGGGATGGGTCTGTTATGATGTGGCAGGGGTAAACCAGTTCTGCTGTCGGGCCCTGCTGCGGATGTCACTGATTGCATTGCGCAGTTGACCCTTGTGCGGTGTGGTGCGGTGAGGATCTGTCCGTTCTCCCCTTTGGGGCTAAGATGCGAATGAAGGTGTTTGAATGGATGAGTAAATGGAGAATGAGACGTCCTGTCTCGGCTACCTCCCTTTCCTTGGGAGAAGCAGCCTAGGTATATAGATAGATAGATAAAATAGATAGATAGTATGTGTGTCCGTGTGTGTAATTCTCTGTGCGTGTTTGAGCTTTTATGTATGTGTGTGCCCGCATGTGTAAGTGCCTGTGCGTGCTTGAGGACGTGTGTGTACTATGTATGTCTCTGTGTGTGCGTGTAATTGCCTGTGCATGCCGGGGTATTTTTGTGTGTGCACTTACGTAAGCGCGCTCGTGTGTGTAAGTGCCTCTGCGTGCCTTGGTATTTGTGTGTACTCATGAGTGTTTCAGTAAGCATATATATATATATATATATATATATATATATATATATATATATATATATATATATATATATATATATATATATAAAATGTGTGTGTGTGTGTGTGTGTGTGTGTGTGTACTCAAGCTTTTACAGTGAGTGTGTGCATGTTCAAGTATGGAATCTTTAAAGTGTCTGAGCGTGCGTTTGAGTATTTAAATGTATACTTTGTTTGTGTGCGCCTGTGTATGTGCATGTGCGTGTCGGGGTGAGGGGGTGAGAGGGTTCCTGACTGGGTCCTGAAGGTGTCTGTGTATGTGTACCTGAGTCTTTGCGTGTATGCGTTATGTGTGTGTGAATGTTTGACTAAGAGATGAAGGTGGAAGTGCGTGTACGTCTATGCACTTGAGGGCGTGTGTGTGTGTGACTTGAGAGCGTGCATGTGCTTGGATGTTGCGTGCGAGGGACTGGTATCTGTGTGTGCATGTCAGCTACTCATCCGCCCCTCACTCATCATCCCCCATATATTTTTCCTCCCCCCTCCCCCACCCTGAGGAGGTCGGGGCGCAGACTGCGGTAATGTGCGGGTGCTGGCGTGGCTCCGTGGGGGTAAAGGAGATGCCGGCGTGAGGGCTGGGCGTAAGGCACATTCTGAGGTAGAGTAGGAAATGAAAGAGGAGGTGCAATAATAAGTACACACACACACACACACACACACACACACACACACACACACACACACACACACACACACACACACAGAGGAGAGAGAGAGAGAGAGAGAGAGAGAGAGAGAGAGAGTAGAAAATGAATATAATCTCCTCATCCTCTCTCTAAAGGAGCCTTGAGGGGGATCACTTAGCACGCTAGAACAAGGGTGAGAGGTAAAACAGACCCCAGGTAGCCCATCCATTATCACCGTACCCCCACTCCAACACCTGGTTAAGACGGGGAAGGAGGAGGCAGAAGACAGGGAAGACGATGAAGGAAGAAAGGATGGAAGAGAGGGATTTAAAAAAAAGAGAGATGATAGTTGAAGATGGGAGAATGAGGAGATAAAAAAAAAAGAGGGGGAAGGAACGAGGGAAGAGAGGAGAAGGACGGGAGAAGTGCGGGAAAGAAGCGGAGACGATTCTGAGGAGTGAGAAGAAAGGAAGAAGAGAGGAAGAAGGGAGAAAGGATGGAAGATGAGGAAGGGCAGGGGAGGAGAAGCATAAACCCTGGCACACAAACGTCATGAAAGAGAGGAGAATTTTGAGGAAGGAGAAAGAAGACAGGAAGGAACGAAGGAAGCAAGGAGGACGGGGATTGGGAGTGTGTTGAGAAGGAAGAAACAGAGGGTGGGGGAAGCAGGGAAAGGGAGGAGGGGAGGGATGGAAGGGTGAGGAGATGGGAAATGGTGGACAGGGATAAGAGGGGTGAGGGGTAGGAAGAAGAAACAGAGGATGGGGGAAGGCAGAAAAGAGGAGGAAGGAAGGGCTGAAAGAGGGAGGAAGAGAGGGAAGGAAGAGTGAGGAGGGGGAGAATGGAGGTGAGGGGGAATGGAAGTGTGGGGAAGGAAGAAGAAACAGAGGATGGAGGAATGCGGAAAAAGGGAGTAGGGGAGGGGAAGGGAGGAAGATTGAGGGGGGGGGGGTAAATATGAGGAGAGGCGGAGGGGCATATTTCCCTGACACACAATCACCATTACGTACACCAGTCATTTTCCAGGCGAGGGGTGAGATTGATGCCAGGCTGGACGTCACCGGGAAGAGTCCGAGGCACGACACTGATGAGATGCGATGACGATAGGGACGGGAGGTGACGGGGAAAAGCATATCGGTGAAAGGCATAACAAATAATACGGTGTGTGCGATGCCTGGATAGGATAAGAGATGGAGTTGAGGGGGTGGACAGATAAACAGACGGGAGGAATGGGGGGACTGACAATGAAGACGAGATAAGATGACGATAAGGATGGGAGGTGACGGGAAAATGCACAGCGGTAGAAAACATGACAAACACGAAGTAGCATTCAGAAAGTGCAACGTCCTTGCCGTACAATAGGTCAGAAGGCAGAACCTTTGATTTTACCTTGTGACATTGACGTTTAATCGACTGTTCTTATATCGAATCGTTTCATCCTTGCCTGACCCACAACAATTCCATCAAGTCAGGTCTTCACCGGATCAAAACTATATGAGTTGGCCTCGTCTCAAGATAGTGTTCACTCTAATATCCACTTTCATGTTACTGATACACATATGTCGGTACTAAAAATGATAACATGCAAGGGAATGTTACGGGAAATGAGCAAAATAAATCGCTAAGGAAGAAGTGCTAAAAGTAGTCTCCTATGTCAACAAGAAAACAACTAAGGGTCTTAGTCTCTGCTGCATAGGTCTTCTAGAACCTCTTCCTCGGTGATTTATTGTGCATGTTACTCATCACCTGCTCTGTTATGTTCATTTATGTCTACACTGATTGCATACATAACATCCATTTAAGAAGACATTAACAAGTAGTAAGGAGGAGATACCACTAAGTTTCCTAAGCTAACGATATTATGACAGAGATGGGGTGGGGGCAGGATGGCAAGGTAAAAAGGATGCTTGAGGCTCACGCTACAACTAAAAGGACGGACGTGAGGTGCAATCATGGATAAAGGACGAAAGGCGCTTGTGTACACGATAAACCAGGTAAGTATTGCCCCAGACACACACATTTCTCACAGTACATTGCTAGTCTGTCTGCGCTGAAAGGCCTCTCCTCTCACATCTCATTAACATAACGAAGTCTTTTTTCTTCATTCATGACATACCAGCACTTCTAACTCTCATACCATCTGCAGACACATCTCACACCACAAATTCCTCATTCCACATTCTTAGTCTGTCCTCGTGTAAGGGCCTCCCACGTCACATCTCCGTACTCAGTTACGTAGTTTTCATAACATTCTCACACCACCTATATCATCTGCTTACATACCTAATTGCAGAAATTCCCAACCTCACAATCTGAATACCTTTACGTCGAAAGTCCTCTCATTTCACCTCTACTCTTCCAAACCTGCCTACATAACATACACTTACTTTAAGACTTATACAACACAAACGCCTTACAGTACACATTCCTTACCTCTCACTGTCTCTCATGTGGCGTTCCTTATAAAGGTAATAATAATAAATAACAACGACGACAACAGCAATAGCTACAACAATAAAAACAACATTCAGTCACACCTGCCTTTATTACATACCAACACTTCGTAATTTTATTCCTCCTGTTCAAAACCCATGCAGCACACTCTCTTATTCTTACATATCTAACCTGTCGACGTAGAAGGAACTCTAATACCAGATCTAATACTCGTTCATGCTGAACCAGTCGAGCAGGGCAGTACTCCCGAGGTGGATGGAAAGCTGATGACAGGGAGTGCTAGAGGTCCCGTTTCATCAGCCCTCAGGACTAGTTCCTGACCATCCCCCTTTGCTGAACTTTTTCAGTGTCTCAGTTACACAGAGAGTAGGCCAGCATGCTCTCCAGTACAAATTTCTCTAACTATCTACACCAAACTGCATGCACAGTACACACTACACTTCCTATTCAAAATTCAACTAAAATGGCATCTCATCACCAAGCCTCGGAGCCCCCAGGGGGGGGGGACCATAAATGCCCCCACCATCCGCCCCTCTCCCGGTGACGACTCGAGGTGCCTGGAACCACTGTCCGACTCTCTTCTTCTTCATTTCTGCAACATTCGCGGCCTTTCCTCTAACTTTCGCTCTGTTGAGCACCACCTCTCCTCCTCTAAACCTCACCTTCTTTTTCTAAAGGAGACTCAGCTGTCTGAGGCAACTGACAGCAAACCCTTTTCTGTATCCTCCTACTTTCTCTATACTCATTTCAAAGCCAAAGGTGGCTGTTATATATATATACGCAACGACTTATCTAGCTCTCGTGTTCCTGAACTCGATTCTTCTGAATTCTCTACACTCTGGCTTCGGCTTTCCTGTCATTCTCTGACTAAATATATCTGTGCTGTTAACCCGCCCCGTCCCGACGACGTATGGGTACGTTGCAACGATTTGCATTTGCCAGTCCCGGCGACGTACCAGTACGTCGTGCAATTGCAAGGTCGCTAATTTGCACAATTTTCAATTTTCGCACGTGATTTTTCGTATGTATACACGGGACACCTGCCTCTATTCCTGTACAAGATACCAAGCAGGGACAATGCCTTACACTGCATAACCTCCCCCCTCCCCCCCTCACGACATTGTCTTGGCAAAGGACCTGTTACCAGTGACCTGGCTAGTAAAGTTATTCAGGGCCAGAGTGATTCCCCAATCGATGACAATGTGGAGGACAATGTTTACATAGCATTAGAAGAAGAAACAGCCAGAAATAATGACCAGGTAGTGTGGCAAAAATAGGTCAGGTATGGTGATTAGTTAGTGAGTGAAACAATGCTTATAATGCCTTTATTACTGCTTGAAAACCAATATACTGTCATACTACATATACATTCGTACCAAGTAAATAAATAAATACCGTTTATGAGTGGATAAAATAGTTACCCTCCCATAGAACTCGTTTTCTTTGGTGCCAGCATGTTAGAAAACCCACTCAGGTAAGGAGGAACTCCTACCTGGATTGGGCACTTTAAACCTCAGGTGAGCGATTTCTCTATGAATTTTCGATGTTTCTCACCAAAAGCGAAGGTTTTAGCCAAAAAAAAAAATTTCGAAAATACCTCGGGACTGGGGGATGTCGGAGGTGCGGAAAACCTCGGGACGTGACGGGTTAACTTAGCCCCTAATTCCACTGACTATCAAAAATTCTTCGAGTATCTTACTTCTACGATGGAACACATTCTATCCATTTCTCCTTTCTCTGAAATCTCCATTCTAGGAGATTTCAATGTTCACCACCACCTTTGGCTCTCCTCTCCTTTCACGGATCCACCTGGTGAACAAGCCTACATCTTTTCTATCCTTAATGACCTAGAGCAGCTTGTACAGCACCCTACCCGTATCCCTGACCGCATTGGAGAGAGCTCCAACATACTTGACCTCTTCCTCACAACTAATCCTTCTGCTTACTCTGTTAATCTTTTCTCTCCGTTGGGCTCCTCCAATCACAACCTTATTACCTTAACCTGTTCTATCACTCCAGTACGGCCTGTGGACCCTCCAGGGAAACGTCGTCTGTGGCATTTTGGAGCCGCGGACTGGGAAGCCCTCAGGCAGTACTTCTTTGATTTTCCCTGGAATGATTATTGCTTCCATGGCCGTGAGCCATCTGAATGTGCCTTGCACATTACGGAGGTTATTCTCTCGGGCATGGAAGCATGCATTCCTTTCTCATATCCTTTGACTAACGCAAGAAACCCTTGGTTTAATCACGCTTGTTCTAATGCTGTCCGCAACAAGGAAAGGGCCTACAAAAGGTACTGGAGCCAACCCACCCTTGAATCACATCATCTTTACGTTTCTGCCCCGAATCGTGCTAAGTCTGTTCTTCGCTCTACTAAAAATAATTTCATTCATACTAAATGCTCTCAACTCTCCAACTCGAATTCTTCCCGCTCCTTCTGGCACCTTGCCAAAAATCTTTCTAACAACTTTACCTCATCATCCTTCCCTCCTCTTTTCTACTCTTGTGGTTCTGTAGCTATTTCTTTTACTGATAAAGCAGATCTCTTCGCACAGACTTTCTCCTCCAATTCCACCTTAGACGATTCCGGTGCTGTTCCTCCATCACTTCCCCCCTCTGACTTCCTCATGGCTGACATTAAAATTTGTTCAGCCGATATATTTTCTGCCATCACTGGCCTCAGTACTAACAAGGCATATGGGCCTGATGGGGTCCCTCTTGTTGTTCTCAAGAACTGTGCTTCTGTGCTTACACCCTGCCTAGGCAAACTCTTTCGCCTTTGTCTGTCAACATGTACCTTTCCTTCTTGCTGGAAGTTTGCTCTCATTCAGCCAGTCCCAAAGAAGGGTGACCACTCCCAACCCTCCAACTATCGTCCAATTGCTTTAACGTCCTGTATTTCAAAAGGTTTCGAGTCAATTCTCAATAGAAAAATTTTAAGGCATCTTTCCTATCACAACCTTCTTTCCGATCGTCAGTACGGGTTCCGTCAGGGACGCTCCATTGGCGATCTTCTCACCTACCTTTCAGACTCCTGGTCATCCTCCTTTCGGGACTTTGGCGAAAGCTTTGCCATTGCACTTGACATCTCAAAGGCTTTCGATCGAGTCTGGCATAAATCTATAATTTCCAAACTGCCCTCCTACCGTTTCTATCCTCCTATCTGTGCCTTCATCGCTAGCTTCCTTTCTGGTCGTTCTATAGCCGCTGTTGTAGACGGCCATCGTTCTTCTCCTAGATCTATCAACAGCGATGTTCCTCAGGGCTCTGTCCTATCACCAACTCTCTTCCTTTTATTCATCAATGATCTTCTAAGCTGTACATCTAACCCTATCCACTCATACGCTGATGACTCCACCCTTCACCTTTCCATTCGGTTCTCGCAACGCCCATCTCAACAGTTACTTCAACAAACAAGGGATGAGGCTATGGCACACCTAATGTCTGACTTGGCTTGTATCTCTGACTGGGGTAAAAATAATATGGTTGTTTTTAATGCATCTAAGACTCAGTTCTTACACCTATCAACCCGACAAAATCTTCCATAGGTATACCCACTAATGTTTAATAATATTCAGCTTAATCCTGCATCATCCTTGAACATGCTTGGGGTTTCATTTACTCGGGACTTATCTTGGAAAGATCATACTACATCTCTTGTAAAATCTGCTTCCAAGGGATTGGGTGTGCTAAGCCGACTCCGCTCCTTCTTTACCCCTGCATAATTGTTGACTCTATACAGGGGTTTTATCCGCCCCCGTGTGGAGTACAACTCTCATGTGTGGGGAGGCTCCCCACATACAACTCTTCTCAATAGGGTGGAGTCAAAGGCTTTTCGTCTCATTAACTCTCCTCCTCTTACTGACTCCCTTCAACCTCTGTCTCTTCGCCGCACTGTTGCATCTTCATCTCTTTTCTATCGCTACTTTAATGGTCACTGCTCCTCTGAACTGTCTGCTTGCATTCCTCCACCTCTACGACGGGCGCGTAGCACCCGTCTGGCAGCAAACTCTCATCCCTTTTCTGTCCAACTCTCTAATGCAAGAGTTAACCGTTACTCCCAGTCTTTCATTTATGCAACAGGTCAACTCTGGACCTGTCTCCCTCTGTCTGTATTTCCTGCTGCCTATGATCTCCAGTCTTTCAAACGCAGTGTGTCCAGGCATCTCAGAATGATCGGATCTTGAATTTGGCTCTCTATTGTATTTTGTTTTTCTCTTGGAGGGAACTGTTACTGCGGGCTCATGGCCTTTGGTTTCTTCTTCCTCGCATGAAAAAAAAAAACATCAAGAACAAGAACATTCATGCAGCCATACCACCGTCTTAACATACCGTCTGCTTGCACATCTAAGAGCAAACATTCCACACCTCATACTCATAGCCAGTCCACGAAGAAGGACCCCTCCAACACAGCAAGAAACTCATGCACATTGCCTTCATGACATTCCAGCAATTCTAACCTTCACACCATCACACCATCTGCTTACCCACCTGATAGCAGACATTCCTCACTTCACATTCCTATCCAGGCCACGTAGAAGGGTCTCTCATGCTACTTCCAGTCATCAACGCTTGCCCTCATAACATGTCAAAACTTCCAAAACTCATACCAACTGCTTACACGTCTAACAAATCGTCCTTAACATTTCTTACTTCACGTACCCTCCCTGCCCATGTAGAAAGGCCTCTCATATCTCATACACATCTGCCTTCATAACAACGCTCGTTTCTAAGCCTCATACCATCCGCATTTTCACCCCAAACCATGCATTCCTTACCTCATAATTTCAGTTCGTCCAAGTAGAATGGGCTCTCACACATCAAATCCTCATCGGCAAAGTCTAATACTCGTCTTTATAAAATGGCATGACTTTTCTCATACTTTTAGTTTACATATCTCTCATAATACACATTTCTGACCTCACACTCCATCTGGCCCACAGTATGACGCTTGAGGGAAGATGGGATTAGCAGCCTGTTGGTGTGCTGCAGGTGTGTTATTAGACCTCGGTAACAGGCTTCCTAGTTTTTATCAGTGCTGGATGCGTAAAAGAATATTCCCATGTCCTCACTGACACACATGAACACCTGTACATATCCACTCTTACACACATCCACAACTGCGTACACCCATAACTGCACATGCCCACACGAATGCATATCCACACCTGCAAACACTTGGACCAGCACACACCTACACCTGCACACACCTACACCTGCACAAATCCACACCTGCAAAGACATGCCTACACATATCCACACCTGCAAATACCTGCACCAGCACACACCTACACCTGCACATCCACATCTGCACACATCTACACCTGCACACATCTACACCTGCAAACACCAATACCTGCACGCACACACACATACACCCACCCACCAACCCACCCACACACCCACACCCACCCACCCACCACCCACACACACACACACGCAACCACCAACTCATACACCCGTTCTCATATTAAAACAACACTAACCCTGCATTTCCACTTTCATTTCGCCAGGTCATCTCTTATCGCTAGTGTCTCAGACCCACTAATGCCTCGCTACCGGTAAGTGAGTCTCTTATCGCCAATGTGACGTTTTACGAGGTAGTTCTGATCTCACGCTGTCTCTCACTCTGCCGAAATTCACACTACGAGATGTGGGTGACCTGCCTGCTTTGTCTCACGTATGACAGTCATTCTTACTCTCTCTTACTTTCAAATATTCGATCATCCTCACTCTTAATTTGCTATTCTGTGTGTGTGTGTGTGTGTGTGTGTGTGTGTGTGTGTGTGTGTGTGTGTGTGTGTGTGTGTGTGTGTGTGTGTGTGTGTGTGTGTGTGTGTGTGTGTGTGTGTGTGTGTGTGTGTGTGTGTGTGTGTGTGTGTGTGTGTGTGTGTGTGTGTGTGTGTGTGTGTGTGTGTGTGTGTGTGTGTGTGTGTGTGTGTGCATGCGCATTTCCCTGCCCAGTCATTAACTCACACTCATATACCATCACCTTCGCCCTCGCCACTAACTCTCTCGTTTCCCACGCTACCACTCACCTACCTACAAACCTGTCACCTGTCTGCACCTGTAATTTGCACTAAATACAAGTGTACATTTTAGCAACAAGTGTACATTTTCTCACGACACCTGTAACTCAACACTTGTTCTTATATCTCGCTTTCCCACGCATCTGTCTGTCTGTCTGTCTGTCTGTCTGTCTGTCTGTCTCTGTCTCTCTGTCTCTCTCTGTCTCTGTCTCTGTCTGTCTGTCTGTCTGTCTGTCTCTCTCTCTCTCTCTCTCTCTCTCTCTCTCTCTCTCTCTCTCGTGTCAGTTTCGTGGTGATAGGAAAAACTGGGAGAGACAGAGGTTGGTTCCACTTTCACGAAGGAATACGGGAAAGGGCAAAGGAATATACGAAGGGGGGAGAAGAATGTGGAGGATGAAGAAAGAAAGAGAGGGAGAAAGAGGATGAGGAGATAGGAAGAAAGGTGGAAGGGAGGAAAAGAAGACTAATGAAGAGAGAGAGAGAGAGAGAGAGAGAGAGAGAGAGAGAGAGAGAGAGAGAGAGAGAGACGGGGTGAGACTGGGGTGGCTAGAGAGAAATGAGGTAAGGATGTGGAGAAGGAAAGAAAGTAGCAGAAATAAAAGAACAGAAAGAAACAGCAGAATTAATAGGAAGAGGTAGCAGATAAGCAGAAAGACGAGCTACGAAGCAGAGGAAATGAGAAATGAATAAGCAGAGGATGTGAGAAATGAATAAGCAGAGAAATGGAATGAAGTGAGAGGACAGGGAGAGAGGAGGGAGGAATACTGAAGGGAGAAGGTATGGGGAGAAGAGATAGGTGGAGATGAAGAGAAGATGGGGAGAAGAGAGAGAGAGATAGGGAGAGAGAGGAGCTGGTTTCACTTTCAAAATAGGTGAAAATAAAGAGACGATGAGAGAGAAGAATGAGAGAGACAGGTGGGAATGAAGAGAAGATGGGGAAAGAAAAGAGATGAGGAAAAAAGAAGGGATGGTTACACTTTCAAGAGAGAATAAGAGGGAAGGAAACCTACTCTACTCTGTGAAAAGAGAACAGGGGAAGAACGGAGGATGAGGAGACAGAGGATAGACAGAAAGCGGACTGGGAGAGAGAAAAAAAAGAACAGGAAATAAATGGGATGGGATAGTAAGGACAAGGTATAATAAAGGAAGGGAAGGTGATGAGGAAGGAAAGTAGATGGAGAAAGTTAAGCAGGAAGATGAGAAGGGTCGGAAGGAAAAAGGAGGTAACTAAGGGAAATGGTAAGAAAGAAAACAGCAAAAACAGAGCATGAAGGGAGAAACGATGAAAAATATAAATGAATGGATAGAAGTAGTAGTAGTAGCAGTAACAGGAGGAGGAGGAGGAGGAGGAGGAAGTAAGAGTGATATAAGAGCGAAACATGAGAAAGAAGGGGAAGATTAACGAGTAAAGGCGAGAGAGGCGATGAAATGACGGGAAAGAATTGCGCATGAAAAATGAGGACGAAGATGAAGACGAATGGCGACGAATATTATGGGGAGAGACAGACAAGACGAAGATGAACAGAAAAAGAAAAGATGAAAAAAATATATATACTACAACAGAGGAGAACCTAAAAGAAAGAAAAGTATAATAACATCTTAGTAATAATAATAATAATAATAATAATAATAATAATAATAATAATAGTAGTAGTAGTAGTAGTAGCATCCTGAACTACACCAGCAAAATAACAACAGAAAATAAGAATGATGATGAGGGTGAAGAGGAAGGAAAAGAAAATGGAGACGATGATGATGATGATGATGTGATGATGAAAGGGTGTAGGACTGGAAGGACAAACAAAAGCAGGAATCGAACGTGCATATCAAGTTGGGGTTAAAAGAGCAAGAGAACAATGAATCACGGATGAGGCGAAGACACGGGGCGGGAAATTTAAGAGGACGGAAAGCAAGGAGAAATGGATGAGATGAGATGAGATGAGATGAGAGAGAGAGAGAGAGAGAGAGAGAGTGAGGGGGGGGGAATGTGCAGTCGGAGGAAACGAGTTTAGATAAAATGAGTTTAGATAAGACTGATGCTGGTCAGGCGAATAAATATCACAGTAGGTGAAAAGAAAGGAAGGAAGGAAGGAGGGGATGAAGGAGGGAAGTTTGGAAGGAAGGAGGGAAGGAAGGAAAAAAGTTAGGAAGGAAAGAAAAAAGGAGGGAAGGAGAGAGAGGATTTGCTTAAGATGCAACGAAAGATAATGTGAAGAAAGGAAAGGTAATGGTTTGGCGAGAATGCAAAACAAGGAAAGAAAATGACGTGGAGAAGAAGTGTGGGGAAGGAAAGATGCATGCCTGGTGAGGAAACACAGGTAGATGAGATGAAAGGAAAGAAAGGGAAATAATTAGAAGGGTGGCAACTTAGTGAGGATGAGCGAATGAATATGCAGACAGGCAAGCAAGAAGGTTTGGCCAAAAAACTAGGAAAGATCATGGCTTAGTGAAGGGGAGGGGGCTGATAAAAGAAAAGAACAAAAAAAATAAGGAAAGTGAATGCTCGGTGAAAAAACGAACAACAAAGGTAAACAGGTAAGGAAGCAGCCCACGTGAAAAACTAGGAAAGACGATGACTTAGCAGAGGAGGAGGGAGAGTGGAAAAAAAAAAAACGATTCATGGTTGGCGAAGATGCAACAGGTTTTTGAGAAAGGCAGTGGCTGGGGCGGTCATCCCGGGTATAAGAAGAATGCTCTGACCCCACTACCACTATCCCATCACCTCCACATTGCCGCATCTTGGGGGTGTGGGGAGGATGGGGAGCGGGTGGAATGCGAGAGTAAGGAAGGACTTTGGGGGGAGAGGGAAGGGGAAAAAACAAGGGAATGGAATGGACGATAGGGAGAGAAGGGTGAGGAAAGGACAAAGTGAACGAAGGTGAAGGAGAGCAAAGGAGTTGGGGAAAGAAGGAAGGGGATGCAAGGAGAGGAGGAAGGGAAAAACAGGGGCAAAGGAGAAGGAAAGGTGGAGAAAAGGATAAGAGATGGATGGGGAGGAATGGGATGGTAGGCAAGGAGGAAATGAAACAAGTGAGAAGGGAAAGGGGAAGAAGAGAAGAGGGTGAAGAGGGAAGCAGAGAAAAGGGTAGAAGAAGGAAGGGAAAGGAAGTAGCAGGCTTTGCGAGAGGTGGGACCGGTAGAAGTGGCGGGCATCACTCACACCCCATTCACGGGATGGTTGTAACGATCCTTTGTAATCTGGCACAGGTAATATCATACACATGGCATTCATCATACACTGACCTCTACCCTCCTTTTCCACTCCCCCCCCCCTCTCTCTCTCTCTCTCTCTCTCTCTCTCTCTCTCTCTCTCTCTCTCTCTCTCTCTCTCTCTCTCTCTCTCTCTCGCTTCACCATGATTAGACAAACTTAATTTTCTTATCTCCTTCTCGACTCTTTCCTCTTTTACAATCCCCTTTTCATTTAGTTTTTCTTCACCTCCAATTATTCTCTCTCTCTTGTTCTTTCCAATTACCTTCTTCACTTTTCTTACAGATTTTCTCTCCACTCTCTTTCTCTCTCTCTCTCTCTCTCTCTCTCTCTCTCTCTCTCTCTCTCTCCTACATTCCACCTCCATTATGTACCCAATTTCTGTAAACCCTTCCACGCTAACTCGCGCGCGCGCACACGCACACGCACACGCACACTCACACACATACACACGCACGCGCGAGCGCGCACACACACACACACACACACACACACACACACACACACACACACACACACACACACACACACGGGAGAGGAGCTGAAATAGACTGGGAAAATATTTGCACATTTCTTGCTCAGTAGAGTAGAGAGAAAAAAAAAAGGAAAGGAGAGACACAGCTGATAAACAGATAAACTGACCGATATTAAGACTGGTGGGCAAACAAACAGATAGATCCATACAAACAGGTAGATAGATTAAACTTCATCTATCCATCTAATTAGGTTATCTTTGTATCCTTATGTCAATTTATTTATACATGAAAAGACAGACAGACACAGACATACAGAGGAGTAGAGACAGAAACAAGAAAGAGAGAGAAAAGAAAGATTAGAGGGATATGCATTTAGTGTCTTCGAAATTATTCTGGTTTTTCAAGTCATGATCATCCCAGTTACCTCTCCTCTCCCTTCCTCCCTCGTTCCCTTCTCCCTTTCTTCCTCCATTTCCCCCTTCTCTTCCATTCTCCCCTCTCCCTCTTCCTTTCCTTCCTGTTCTCGTTCCTCTCAGGACGTTTTCTCTTCCTCCTTTTCCTCCCATTCCCCTTTACCCATTCCCTTCCCGTTCTTCCCCCTCTCCTCCTCCCTTTTCCTTCTCCTTCCTCCCTTACCTTCTTCTCTTTTGATACCTCTTCCCCTCTCGCCATTTCCCATCCCCTTCAAAACACATTCTTCATAATCAGCTCAAGGTAGTTGTTTGACGTTTTGCTGGCCTACACAAGGAATAAAATGAATTACAGGTTGTAGCAAATACAGTGGACAGAATAATGAAACGAAGAGAAGTAATTCTGAAAAAAAGGAGCAACATAGAAATGAACAATAGAGACTGAAAAAAGAATAATAATAATAATAAGAAGAAACAAATAAAGCCATCTTGTTTGAAGACAAGAACTCCTGGATGGGAGTGGGCGCCAGCAACAACAACAACAACAACAACAACAAGGAAGAGTTCGCCATGATACTTTTATTTGTGAAATCTAGGAAAAATCCGAACTATCAAACATTTTGTAATCTACCCAAGGCTACATTTAACGTTCACCCTAGGACTGAAGGTGCTGGAGAGGGACGCCTACACGTGGAGGCGCCAATGTAGCCTGGAGGTGAAAATGCCCGTCTATTCAAACTTTCCACAATCCTTTCTCCAATCCAAAGGAGGATGGTGGCCTATGAAAGAATGTCAGTTTCAGTCTGCAGTCCACTGGGTTCACGTTCAGATGAGCCTGGGGTTGCAAATACTACTAACAGCCCAGGGTTTGAGGGAAAGGGTGTGCAAAAACTACATCTTACGAATGTACAGTCTTCCTCCTCTCACCCGTCACACAGGAGGATCGAAGCTGCTTACAAACTGCTAGCTATCGGGGTCGCCAATAACTGGTTCACATTAACCTGTGTCAGTAATTGCCCTAATCTCAAGGCCTGGTAATGAGGCAGATCGAGAGGTGAACCGAAAGAGGGAAAAAAAAAGAAAAGGAATAAAGGAAAACAAGTCCTCGCCAATTCCACAGCCGAGCCAAATTCCTCTCTTTCCACTGAACCTGAAATTCCTGTCGCATCATTTATTTCTGCACACTTTTTCTACTGGAAGGTATGCGATTTTCAGCCCAGAATTATAATATCTCTTTCAGTATTATGATGCCTTTTTAATATTACTTCTTCCTGTCACCCCACGATATTACTCATCAAAGGAAGGGTCTGTCGAAGTCAAGTTAGAGGTTAGAAGTGAATTTATTAAGTTTAGAATATCGCCATTACCAATTTCACTTCGATTGCGACTTTTTAAATGTACTCTTTCTACCCTCAGGCGATCCTCCTGATAAGAAATGTCATGGGTTACGGGTTGAAATGGGAGAAATGGAGTTCCCCCGAGCTAAGCCCTGTATTGGACTATATAGCCCCGCTAGGGTTACAGGAGCGAGCTACCACTCCCAGCACGGCAGCCCGGGCGAGGCTCGAACTCGCAATCCCCCGATTACGAGTCCGGCGCGCTACCACTGTGCTACCGCGCCCCCCAAGGGTTACGGGTTGAGAAATTAAGTTCCACAACCCTTCTCAGTTCGACTTTTTTTTTTTTTTTTTTTGTCACCATTTTGTTTTGTTCACCTTGGAAAGAACTTCATGTGGTGAAGGGGTTAGGAACAATTCTTTTAACTATTTCAACACGAGTGAAGCTTCCATTATCAGTTTCAGTAAAATGACGTCTTGTTTACATTTCTGTTGCAAGCATCAAATAATTTCATCCACCTAAGGAAGGACATGTCGAAATAAGGGACTGGAAACGAACTCGATTAAACCCATTAGTACAGATGCATAACTTTTCATTTCACGAATAAGCTTGCGTGATAGTAGAGATAATAAAAGCACAAATTTCGCTCTAAAAAAGCTGCCATAAAACGTGTGAACCCGCCATTAATCTCTCTTGACAAGCTTATTCCTAATCCCGCCTCAATCTCGCGTCATGCGGTCATCCAAAGTTAATCAGCAATCAGTCAGGAAACTATCAAACTCTCCAGGCCTGATCATGCTGCCGACATCTTTTCCTAGGAGATTTATTTTGCTTATTAGACCTTACTGTCTTATTATGTGTTATATAAATCCGTCAAACATAGATATACTCTGGATAAGTAACGTATAAAAGGATCTTAACCTGATATATCCAAAGCTACAGTAAATCGCTTAAGAAGAGGTGTTAGGGAGCTTCCTTTCCAAATAGAATACGGGCCCGAGTACCCGTCATACAGCCATCCCCCTCTATTATTGGTCAGTCTGTTTACTTACCTTTATTTGTCTAAAGTATGTGTAAATTCATATCTTTTTTCTACCTTACCTAACTAAATACCAATCTATCTATCCACCTATCTATCTGTATCTATCTACAGTATGTATAAGTTTCTATCTTTTTTCTTCCAAATCTACTTATATGTTAGTATCTTTCCACCTGCCTATCAATCAATCAATCAATCAATCAATTTACTCAATCATTGTCTACTTATCCGCGTATCAGTCTATCAGTATTTGCGTTTATCTATATTAATCGTTGTCTGCATATCTAACTGCCTACCTATGTACCTACCTATCTACCTATCAGTTTTTCAAGCTCAGTCACGCACTCTGCCAGCCTGATAAGAGGGGCGTCATGCAACCATCTCACCTGATAATCGCTCATGCAATCATTCAATTCGAGGGCTGGGTGGGTGTGAGGTGGTACGGTCAGATAGCCAGTGATTGAAATTTCTGATAATGTGGAGAGATAAATCTGTCATGTTTTATTTGTATGTGTATCTGTTTATGCAAGTCTGTCTACCTACCTACCTCCCTGCCTACCTACCTACCTACTGACTTATCATCCGTGTATATCTATCTATCGCTGTCTACTTATTTATCCGTGTGTTTGGTCGACTAGCACCGGTATATATGTTAGTTCGGTTTGACAGTTAATGATAAAACTTTTCTGCTCGTGTGTAATGTGTGATCTCATTTTATCTGATTGTCTAGCTATCTCTCTCTGCATCTCTATCAATATATCTGACCTCTCTATTTATCTGTTATCTGCCTGTACATCTATTTGCCCATCTGTCTATTTGTCTATATTTATCCATCCATCCACCCATCCATCTATATGTCTATTTATCGACACTCTATCCACCCACCATTTCCCTGGCGCCACATCCCTTGAGGAAGTTGCCAAGATGAAGGATCCCCGGTCATAAACTCTTCCTATTTGATTTCCAGCAGTAAAAACCATCGCTTCTGACCATCCAGTTTCAGTACCAGCAATAAAACCCTTCTATCTGATCCAAAGCAGTAGAAACCATTTACTCTGATGGCCGATTCTGCCGTCGTTCGGTTTCATAAGCAGCTGTGAATCTAAACTTATTTGCTGCCATTTTAACACCCCCTGGCTCCTTCGACTCACTCTCAGCTGAATAAAATCGTCTGGCGTTCGTTGCAATAAGTGATTACAAGGAATATCCCAGTTGTTGGAGTCGAGGTTGTAATGGGTAAACTTAAATGAGGAAGATTTTAAGGAAGTGGTGTATTTTGGGTACGATAACAGAAGATGGAACTCATAGGGCTCAGATCGTACAAGTTGGGTTTATTTATGATTTTATCGCAACTCAGTAATGTTATCAAGCATCTCGAAACGAAACTAGAGTAAATAATGAGGCAAAGATACGATAAGTAAAAAAAAAATCTGACAACAACTTAAGGTATCGGTTTTATCCTCTTCACTACGAACACATTACATTAATATTATTCTTGCTACCGCCCAGACGATTATTTTCAGCTGTGGAGAGACTTTTTAAACTGCAGGGGTGAGATACAGCCTTCTCTGACCCCTTGAAAATGTGAGTGGCGTTTCCTAAGTTGAACAGAATCATCAATAAATAACCAGAATTCCATAAATATGAGGTCCTCGTACTGAATCCGTGGTTGATGTGTTCCTAATGCACGAACTACGCAAAGCAGAACTCCGTAACCTGCAACACATTATGAGGTATTAAATTCTCGGTCAAGGTGTATATCGTTCGTATTTTCATATTTTTGATGGGGTAGGTTTGTCTGAGGTGAATATCATCTGACTTTAGCCGGAATAATATGCAAAGGCTTTACTTCGATGTCAGAGGGTATATAAAACATATAGAAGTCATCTATATACTTAATATGGTAACTAATGTAGCAACTTTCTCATAAAAGACTTTGTAGTAACTTGTAGAGAAGTTATATATATATATATATATATATATATATATATATATATATATATATATATATATATATATATATAAATATTAGACTTGTGGACGAGCGGTTGTATACGTGAGTAGCTTGTAAGTAGATAATCTTCGTTCCCTTTCTGTCATGCAATGACAGGAGAGGTAAAGAATAGTATGGGACTATTTTTATTTGTCTTGGAAATATTAACAAAATCTCTCACACACGAGTGAACTATAAGTAGTCCCGCGAGCTACCTCCTTGTCTCTCTCTCTCTCTCTCTCTCTCTCTCTTCCATGTTGATAAGCCCTTCTCCCTACTACCTGCCGGTTCTATGGCCTGTCTCCTTCTGATCTCTGCTTCCTAAATTCTGGTGTAGCAGGGGTCGTGTCACGTGTGTTACACTGTTGTTGGAATGTTCTAGAAGCCTGTGTGTGAATATGTGTGTATGTGTGTGTATGGTCACGAGGCGCTGTCGTGTGCCTATCAAGCATTAGAGTGTGTAAGCATGTTTAGCATTGCTCGATTCTCGCAGACACAATACCTTCTCATCATACGACTTGCTGCTTCTATCTGTCTGTCTATCTATCTATTTATCTATTTATCTATTATGATTTGTAATTATAATATGGAGTCCTAACATATGCTCGGCCACGCCGCTGGAGGTCCTCCGACAGCAATCATCATTGACATATGCTAATCTATTAGTACATAATATTGATTATAATATTGTATACATATAATATTCATAGTAAATTGCTATGATCCAGTAATATTACATTTTAAACAAGTTGTATACATATTTGAATATATGCAATGGTTGTTGTATGACATTTTGTAAGATGTGTATGTATAACAGACATACGCATATAATTGTGCAATGGTAATACTGCTAGGTTATTACATTACATATTGAGTTATCCCTTTAGTAATGTCTAATATTTCACTTAACTTGTATGATGATTCTGGTAATACAGAATTGTGGTATAATTGTATGACTTATAATATTGTAGTAACATTGTGGTAATACATAATTGTAACATTGTGAATTGTTACATAATTATATTGTAATTGTTGCATTGTAGTAACATTGTAGTAATACATAATTGTAACATTTTATGAACTGTTACATAATATTGTGGTAATGCATAATTGTGTTGGCCTTATAATTGTAGTTACATTTTGTTAATGCAACTGTTACATAATTGTGTTGGCCTTATAATTGTACTTAAAATTACATAAAAGTTATATCTTGTTAATGCAACTGTTACATAATTGTTACATATTGTTTGTAGTTACATAATTGTAGTTAAAGTTACATAAAAGTTACATCTTGTTAATGCAACTGTTACATAATTGTTACATATTGTTTGTAGTTACATAATTGTAGTTAAAGTTACATAAAAGTTACTTCTTGTTAATGCAACTGTTACATAATTGTTACATATTTGTAGCAAGTGTAACATAATGCAACCGCTCGTCCACAAGTCTAATATATATATATATATAACTTCTCTACAAGTTACTACAAAGTCTTTTATGAGATTTGGTTGGCAGCGAACGTATACGAACCTCGTCTACGAATCAACAGTGAATGCCTACAAAATATCAAGATTGAAAACAAAAAATACCTCTTACAACCAACAACTCACAACCAGCTCCTGACAGTATTTTCTCAACCAACCCCCTCCGTCTCCCCGATCATCATGCTGATGTAGAGGTGAAGAGGCCACAGGACGCCTTGCCAGTAGTTTAACAAAATACTAATACAAACAATCTTGCAATTTCTAAGACGAACCAACGAACTACAACCATCTACAATCAACTACAAGTAACAACTCCACTAGTCGTCTGTATAATCTTCTACACGCTCCTACAAGTAGCGGCAGTCTTCATCCCACAACGAGTAAATCACAAGAAAAAAGGACCGAGAATACATCAAAAGAAAAAACAAAACAAACAAACGAAGAGTGAGATACGACTCACAACTCACAACCACCAGATCTCACCCTCCTCTCTCTGCTACATCCACCCAATCCCACCGCTGCCACCAAATCTCATAAAAGACTTTGCAGTAACTTGTAGAGAAGTTATATATAAATATTAGACTTGTGGACGAGCGGTTGTATACGTGAGTAGCTTGTAAGTAGATAAACTTCGTTCCCTTTCTGTCATGCAATGACAGGAGAGGTAGAGAATAGTATGGGACTATTTTTATTTGTCTTGGAAATATTAACAAAATCTCTCACACACGAGTGAAGTATAAGTAGAGTCCCGCGAGCTACCTCCCTGTCTCTCTCTCTCTCTCTCTCTCTCTCTCTCTCTCTCTCTCTCTCTCTCTCTCTCTCCTCCATGTTGCTATGCCCTTCTCCCTACTACCTGCCGGTTCTATGGCCTGTCTCCTTCTGATCTCTGCTTCCTAAATTCTAGTGTAGCAGGGGTCGTGTCACGTGTGTTACACTGTTGTTGGAATGTTCTAGAAGCCTGTGTGTGAATATGTGTGTATGGTCACGAGGCGCTGTCGTGTGCCTATCAAGCATTAGTGTGTGTAAGCATGTTTAGCATTGCTCGATTCTCGCAGACACAATACCTTCTCATCATCTGACTTGCTGCTTCTATCTGTCTGTCTATCTATCTATTTATCTATTTATCTATTATGATTTGTAATTATAATATAGAGTACTAACAACTTCACTCTGCAGGCGATCCAACCACATACCTAGACGCTTAGCTCATGAGAGGTCACTTGTAAGTTACGAAAAACAATAATATATAAAAACATGATCGTACATCACTGGTAACCAAAAGAAAGCTAATACTTATGACGCAATGAAAAGGTGAAAATTTAGTCACCCCCATCTGCTGAATCCTGTAGACATTGGCAATATATTTTTTTTCAAATCAGTCTCGCACTCCACTCATTTTACATAAACATCAAAGTCAGGACACTGATTCACAAACTTACGATCGATTCCCTGCTGTAACTATGAATCGTATTTGCAAGAAAGAAAGAAAAAAGGAAAAGCAAGTGTAAAACCTTCCATTGTCTCTTATCACAATAACAAATTTTAGTTATGAGGTAAACTGTCGTACGTAATAATGTGAAATGTATATTAATACTTTAAGAGGCTGGGGTTTCCGTCACATGAATAAAATCGTCTGGCGGTAACAAGAACAAAACAACAATATGGGCTCCTGATTCCTCGCTCTCTAGTGGTAAGTTATATATGATGAGTAACATAAGCCATTATGTGTATCAAACTCAGATATCCACCACTATAGTCAGCTTGTCTCAGATGACGGAACTACGTGGTAACATGAGATTTGACGATTTAGGTGTGAAGTAGGAATGAGTCTGCATGGTTACTAGTCAAATCAACACTCCAATCTGCCGAAACGTCGCTGAAAATAGTAAGTTTGATGCTGCAGTAAACGAACTATTGTTGTCTTAATCTACCCAAGCATCCTCAGCCACCGTCCAGAGCGTCAGCCACTGCACAGGACTCCACTCACTCCTTAACCATTTACCCAGGGCAAGGCTGTGCTGCCCGTCAGGAGCTTGTAATCGCACCAGTCATTACCCAGTCAGGCGCGTATTTCACAGGACCTGACGGCTCTACACAGCTTCCCCTCTCAGGCTCACCCAGATGTCACCCAAAATATATTACCACCAATTTTCTGCCTGTTAGGAAAATTCACTCAAAGAATAATAGTCTGCGCTTAACCCTTCCACCCCGGTGACGTATTATTTGAAATTTTGTTCTTCCTACCTTCAGACGGTTTTATACAGTTTGGGGAAGACTGGTACTATAGAAGGGGACTATAATCCTATCTGTTCAATATATATATCATACGCTGGATAAAATCGTCTGGACATACCAAAAATAAACAAGAAAATACGTCACCAAACTGAAACGGTCAAGGGGGAGAAAAATCTACTATCCCTCGTAAATCAAACTTTTAATCTGTGGAACCAGGCTTGCTCAGGGCGTAAATTCAGGGAGATTTATTTTTAGCGTTTATTTTCCTTTCGGCGCCGACCCAGGTAAGGCGTAACTTGTTTTCATTCCCGCCCAGGAGTACCCATTTTGAAAGTACTTGATCTTTTACCCCGATGCCCGACACTCCCAAACCTGATCTTCTTCTTCCCTCTCCTTTACACTCGATATGAATTCCCCACCCCTTCCATCTACCTATCCTCCCCTCCCTCACCCTGCCCTCGATGCACCTTGATTTGGATTCCCCACCACCACCACACCCACCCACCCAAACCCCCTCGCCCTTCCCCTCGCCCTGTTTTATATAGCCTTAGCACCTACCCACCACACCCTTCCCAACCAAAACCTCGCCCTCACCCTTTCCCACAGGTCCCCTTCCACAAATCCCCTCTCACTCTCCTTCCCGCCCTCGACTGACCCCGTTTTGGACTACTCACCCCACCTCCCACCCACCTCCTTCCCCACTTTCCACAGGTCACTCACAAAAGGTCAGGTCATGGGGTTGTGGTCTTGGGAGGCTCTCTGGCACCTCTCCCTCAGTCATTTGTTTTGCAGATTACACCTTGACCATTTCAGCAGGTAAGAAAGCTAAATATTTACTCTTACTGCCTCTGACGATTCTGCTCAGTTTAAGTGGTTTTTCGTTCACAGTAGGTAAAAAAAAAAGTCTCCACTCACTGTTTCAGAATGTGAGAAATCTTTAATCTTTACACTGGTTATCATTATACTTTTTTATTTTAACCAGGCTCATATTTTCGTCATTTGGGGGAATATTTCACGTCAGTCAGTGGAGATAAAGGACAATACTATTACTACAGCTCAATAATCTTTCCTTAGCACTTCTTCATTACTAGCATCATATTTTAGTGTTAATCAATTTTTAAAACTCGGCATTTGAGAAGGAGAGACGATAATTTCAAGCCTGGTTAGAGTAAAAGCGGCATAGACGATTTTTAGTTTAGGAATGGCCTCTTCTTTCCTATGGGCTAAATAAATTCTTCTACTGTATTTCATTGTCGAATATTGTACCTCTCTGCACAGATAAATTAAAAAGAATATGACAAAAAAGAATATAAAAAAGAATATACTGGCAGCCAAGAAAACTAACAACACGTCAAATACAAAAATAAATCAATAGAGAAGAGTTACTTGGGAACTTCTTAACTCACAGGAATACTGGTCAAGGAATATATGTGGGTCTTTGTGATGAGATGTATCAGAGTGTACAAGGGGAAATATCTGCAGTGAAGGGGGAATAACCAAATACTCCCTCTTATTTCCTCTACGTTTTTATATTTCTCTTCCTCTCCCTCATCTTGTTGCCTTCTCTCTCTCTGATTCTCTCCCACTCTCTCCCCTCTACTCTTTTTTTCACTTCCAGCTCTCCTGCTCTCTCCTCTCCTCTCCTCTTTTTTTCACTCAGCTCTCCTACTCTCTCTTACTCTCTTCTCTTTTCCTCCCTTCTCTCTCTCTCTCTCTCTCTCTCTCTCTCTCCTGCTCTTGATTCCACTTACTTTCCCTGCCCCAACTCTCCATCTCTCCCTCCTCCAACTCCCCCTCTTCCCCCTCCGTCTTACTCACCTTCTCGCTTACACACCTGGGCACCAGATGTACTTGCAAGACTGACAACCCGATAAAGAAGGAAAATTAGGGGCATGCAAGTCACCACCGTCAGATTAGCTTGGTTACATCACATCACTAACAACTTTCAATCTAGTTCTTGTTCTTGTAAGTCTGACAGAGGTGGTATTCATTTTTTGTGAAATGGGAGGGAAAGTCTCTCTCTCTCTCTCTCTCTCTCTCTCTCTCTCTCTCTCTCTCTCTCTCTCTCTCTTTCTCTCTATTATATTGTGACAGTACGGATTTACTTTACGCTTATACTTAATCTTCGTCAGTAGGATCATCCATATATAAGGGAAATATAAAGGGGACCTTGAAAGAATAGGATGTACTTTTACTTTTAAATGCAACTTAGCCTACAGTCTCTCTCTCTCTCTCTCTCTCTCTCTCTCTCTCTCTCTCTCTCTCTCTCGGCAATGTAGACGCGAATTCAACATCTAGTGAAAGGGGTCTTTTTTTTTTTTGGTGGTGGTGGGGAGGGGAGTAGGCTTGCAATGTAAATGTCTTTGGCACTGTTTCTAATTCCTGGAAAATGACGACGACGACGATGATGATGACGATAATGATGAAAATGACTGACTACAGTTTTAGGAGAGCTATGTGGTCCAGTCTTCTACGTAGGGAGAGGAGATCAAACGCCAGAAATACAGAAAACGAAAAACGGAAAATTTCTAAAATCATCCCACAAGAAAAAAAAAAAAAAACTCAGAGGATATTCAAGAATCACTGAGCTGGAGATAATGTTGTGTCTTCAAAGGATATTATAGTCTTCGGGAGTTTTAAGTGATATACACCATTTCTCACGCAAAATTCACGTTTTATCATTTCACATCGAGATTTTTGCATATGAAGCGAATTCTTTCCATCAGAAATCTCGACAGAATCGGCACATGATGCGAATTGACTAAAGAGACATGGGAATTAAAAAAAAAAAAAGTTATATACGATACTGATAATTGTAGCAATATAAATTAGTTACGTTACATTTATATGACAAATGTATTTTTTCTATAATAGTTTGTCAATTGAGGTAGTATTACCTGAGAGCAAAACAGCCGTCCTGAGAAACTTCAGTGTGTATTGCGAGAAAAAAATCCGAAATAATAGGAAAACGTCAAATATCATCATACACAAAAATTTTTACCAACAATACCTATTCCAAACTGAAAAACGATGCATTCCATCCACCATTTCTGTAAATAATGTAAAAAATGAGAGGCAATTGTGATTTTAATATCGAGAATAAGGATCGTCACTGAGTAGGGAAAGAAACGCCTGAGGAGCTTTTTATCGACGTTAACTTAGACAGGGCACGGTGCCGGCCATTTGATAGACAGTTACATTTGGTAGATAAATATATAAACCCCCGCTTTTGTCTTAAATAAATCCCTTCAATAGACATACACGAGGCCTTCCCTAAGCTGAATATAATAGCTTAACGGTAGATGGAACATGAAATAATTAGAAGCATCTGATTAATATGAAATAAATTGATGTCGTACTGAAAAGAAGAAACAGATTACATTAATTTTTCACTGCTGTATCTTTCTCTGGGATGAATAATACTGATTGATGGTTAGGATAATAAAATGTGGTTGCAAAATATAGTAAAGACACCTTCGTACTAAAGGGGTTAATGAAGAGGTATATATATATATATATATATATATATATATATAGAGAGAGAGAGAGAGAGAGAGAGAGAGAGAGAGAGAGAGAGAAACTGGTAAACAGAAAGGGGAAAAAAAAGGAGGAAACAAGAAGGGAAGAGGAAAGTTAGTTCCCTGACCGCCTGCCCTTCTCATTTCCACCATCTTTTTCTCCCTGACTTTTTCATTTTATTCTCTCTCTCTCTCTCTCTCTCTCTCTCTCTCTCTCTCTCTCTCTCTCTCTCTCTCTCTCTCAGGTCAGTCCTTTGCTTACCTCCCATCATACCTTCACCGAATCAATATAATCATCAATCTCCAATTTTTAAGTATAATTATCAAAAAAAAAAAAAAAAACTCCTTCTACGGTTCCTTCACAATTCTTCATAAATTCCTCAACTTTTCAATATAGAGGTTGTCTCAAAATGGCTCATGATATTTGATGGTAATAAAAAAAATATTACAAAATTTCAGGTAACCCTGTAATTTCTTAAGTTTTCGTAATTATCAAACTTATGTACTGCCGTGAACTCCATTAATTTTAAAATGTATATTATAATGGAAGGGTGGAAACGTGGCTACCTCAGGGCTGGCATGGGCGATGGCTGTGTGATTAAGAGTTCGTGAGGCTAACTGTCATTCTAACTACTGATATGGATAAAACTACAAATAATATAACTAGGAAATTTTAACTGGATGCTGTACATGCTGATTAATTTACTACTACTACTACAAGATAATACTACTAATACTAATACTAATAATAATAACGAAACTAAATTATAATACTTAAAGTTTCTAATATTACAACAATAATACGCGTTCAGCATCAACAACAGCAGCAGCATCAATATTACCACAAACAGGGGGGAAAAAATCTAAGGACGAATCATGCCATCTTTCACCCACCCCAGTAAATCTCCAGCTGTCAATGGTAAAGATTTTAGCACTACTGCCAACTGGGGGTTATCTGGGGGTTATCTATTGGGTGAGGCCTGTCAATTCTAAGTTTCTATCTACTCTACCTGTCTGTCAAACTATACCTATTGCACTTTCTCTACTTACAATGATTACGATTGTCTGTCTCTGTTTGTCTGTCTATCTATCACGCTATATCTGTTGCGCTTTCTCTACTGTGATTATGACTCTCTCTCTCTCTCTCTCTCTCTCTCTCCCAAAAGTACAACGGTGAGGATGGTGTATCAGGTATAATTCATTAAGGTGACGACGGTGAAGCAAGCGTTAGGAGAGGGGATGCTGAGTGCCCTTCACCGTAGGGCACTTGTTGGGGGGGGGAAGGGGAAGGAGGAAGGGGGAAGGGGGTGCAAGGGGGAGGGCCAGGTAGGGGGTCAGCACTGATCAATACGGGAGATAAACTGGGATTCACCTGTCCAACACTCCTCTGCCAGGTAAGACTCAGGTGATCCTCTGTGTGTGTGTGTGTGTGTGTGTGTGTGTGTGTGTGTGTGTGTGTGTGTGTGTGTGTGTGAATGTCATAATTCCTCGATGTGCATGCTGGAGTTTGCTGTTAAAATAAAACTCAAGCAAACTCAATAATTTAACGACTCATAAAAAGGCATATACATCTTAAACTGTATACTTAGCCCCAATAATGCGTGATAAAAGCCAGGTCTTCAGGAGCTTGTTTGAGAAAGCACGTCTGGATAAAGTGAGCGTGGGAAAAGGAAAAAAAAGGTAAGTTCTGGTTAAAAAATACGAGAAACTGCGTATGAACACTTTTGGAACTAGATGTCTATTTTACTGTATTGCATCTTATTACTTTATTCTTGCTACTGACAGATGATTTTGCTGTCACTTTATTACGGTGACTTCTTACGTGCTATCACCAGAATTTTTTCCGAAATTCGTCTAGTTGCAGCACGGATCGAGGCAGTACATAAGACATCATCGTAGGAAAGCGGTTGACTTTAGTACGGAGTTTCCTTCGTAGCAGAAAGAGTTCAATAGTTCCCACAGTTGACTATGTGGAGAACCCTAAATTCTGGACCTATTCTCTTGGTGACTATGAGCCGGTACGGAAAGGGAGAAACCGTAAGCATCTTCACGCCCTCTCACATACAAATAGCTCTTTTCTGCCTGCCTCCTGTTCCCACTATGTTTCACCGCACTACCCTCTCTTACCTTGCCCTGCCCTGCCTTGCCCTGCCCTCCTCTCTAATTATTTTCTCTCTACTTTCAGTACGATTACGTCTTTCATTATATCCTCCTACAGCCAGACGATTCCATTTAGCTTAGAATGGACCTCTCGTAATGAAGGGGTTAATGACAATCTCAATTAACCCCTCCAGAAGACCGCAAAAAAAATCCCTGCAGTCAAAGGGTTAAAGAGAGAACGTCAACGCTCTCCCAGGTAATCCAGCGGAGAGATTCACAGCCACAAATAAGGACGGATCATGCGTACGTTGCCAAGGGTTCATAATTAAAGACGGATATAATCAGGAGAGATGGATTGGCACGCGTTGCAGAAAACAATAAGGAGCAAATGTTTCAATACATAAATTAATAAAAACAAATAAATAAATGAATAAGTAAATAAAGTAATATAAAGTAATCAAAAGGAACAATATTTAAGCCTAATCTTTCTAAACGAACTAAGACGTTTGTACATTAACGAATACTGTACATGAATAAATCTACAGCTTAAAAAAGATATGCACATGTAAAACAGAAACTACACTGTACCTAGTAAGCCCAAAACGCCAAACAAAACTAATAATCAAGTAAATACATGTACTGATAAATTCATAAAAATATCACCACCACCACCACCACCACTCCAACCAAACTTCCAATGAAAAGATGGGATGAGGTGCGATCCTGAAAGAAGAGAGAGCGTATAAAAGTGAGAGAGAAAGAGAGAGAGAGAGAGAGAGAGAGAGAGAGAGAGAGAGAGAGAGAGAGAGAGAGAGAGAGAGAGAGAGAGAGAGAATCAAAAAGCATGTCTACTGAAATGAGCCACACATCCTTCAAACTTTCGCAATCCTGGCTCCACCTCACTAGCAGAGTATCTACACACCTCTTTTGCATGAATTTCGTTTTACATACAGTACACCTGATAATAAGGATGTGCCAGATCTTTGACATGAGGTTGACGCTACATAATTCATTCCCCTACTTCGATGCCTTGGTAATTCTTTGGCTTCCCTAATTTCCATATTTCGCTTTCACACCCACACCCACACCCCTCACCCCAAACCCCCCCCACACACATAAAAGACATAATCCTTCCATCTGGACAACTCACTGTGCTGTTTAAGACAAGAGTCCTTTATTATTTTTAGCAGGCAATGAAAATACACGAAGGGTACTATAATCCTAAACTTAAATCAATATAGGCTACATATTTTTGAAGCAGATCGATCGTGAAATGGGTCTACCGTAGGGAAAGCCAGCCCATCAGATACGAAGACTGTGGGTCAGGGGTGAATGCAAGAGCGGCCCAATTTTCACGAAGCCCTTCTCACACTGTGCATCTAGGAGGTAAAGGAAACTCCATCGAGGTCAATATCTGCCCCCTTGCCCCTTCCCCCGACCCCTTTCCCACCCTGGCTGTACAGTATTTTCACGGGATTATGATGCTCTATAGTAAATCTTCTTATTTTATTCATGGTGTTATATCTTTCAATTCCTTCATCCCTTCACCGCCACTACATATTTTTCTCTTTATTCTTGCTCTCCCCAAGCGATTTCATGCGGCTCAGCAACCACCCCTGTTACTGGAGAGGTTAATGAAGTCGAGAAAACCCTTCAGTAAGGGGGAAAAAAATCGAAGCTGAATATGATCAGACAGCAGGAATAAATATAAAAATTGCGTTTTCGGGCTAACAGGGTCAAGGTGCTCGTATTCTGCACAAATAAAACAGAATTAGAAGGTAAAGGTGCTAATGTCACATACGATGAGAAATATAAACGAGAAAGAGGTGCCAAAGAGCTCTCTCCCTCCCTCCTTCCCTTCCTCTCTCCTTTTCTCCCTCCTTCCCTCCCTTTCTCCTTTTCTCCCTCCTTCCCTCCCTCTCTCCTTTTCTCCCTCCTTCCCTCCCTCTCTCCTTCCCTCCCCCTCTTTCTTTCTTCCACCTAAAATGGCTTCTTCCCTTAAACGCTGCGTACCTCCCTTCCTACCTCCGGGAAGGAAGGGAGGCCACGGGTCACTCCCCAACCTTTCCATCGACCCCAAGAGGTGGGTCTTGAGGTGGGGGATGAAAATACACGTGACCCTTGACCCCGCCTGACCTTTCGCAGATAGCTTATTCACCCCACTCATTAAAGCGGCTCACAATGTTATGTAGATGTTTTGTCAGCGGAAGGCGGCGCATCACTCGTCAAAATATATAAGGGTAGGGGAAGTTTGCACATCACTAACACATTATCCGCACATCACCAGCACATCACTCATCATTGGCACATAACGCATCACTGGCACATCCGCACATCATCGGCACATCACTTATCATTGGCACATCACTCATCGTTCACACACCACTCACCATTCACAAAATCTCTCATCACCCATCTGAAGGTACTTTACTGTGGGATAATCAAATACCACTCCCTGCAGGATATTTGGGTTGGGGATTCTCTCACACCACTCACCACTACAGTCAGTACCATTTTGTTTCTGGTGATGATTCCTGGTCGTTTCTTTACAGTCAGTGCAACTCAGTACCTTCAATTAAATAGTATACTGTATTTAAAGACTTCCTTCTCAATATTCACCCAACACAAACTCCCCTTACTATGAATACAAAATGTTCGCCTCCCCTGTTCTTCGATGTGTTCACCATCCTTCTACTTCAGAAGAAAAAAAAAGAAAAAACAATACACAAACTGTAATCATCTAGGAGCGCCTTGCTGAAAATAACCCCAAATTTTCCAGTCCATCGAGCTCACATTCAATTGAGCCTGCAGTACAAACAAGAACCACACGAGTAACAAAAAATAATGAGCATCACCATCATCATCATAACTGCCATCATCACTACCATCGACACCATCATCACCATCACCACCACCACAACCACCATCAGCCACTCTCACCGTAAGCTCTCCCATACGTCTTTCTGGTGCTGCCTGGCTCCTTCCCCAGCAAACACAAGAATGCACGTGTATTGTAGCTCTTTACCGCCGCTAAGTTATGGCCGTGTTCCGGGTTGTGGTGTCAAATATGGCCGTCACAAGAGGACACGCTCAGGTAATTCACAGCTGTGGAGGGTGATTTATGCCGACTGTCCTGTGCCCTGACTGTGAACTCGTCAGAATGCTACAGGGGAAGCTTTTTCATTTTTTAGCGTGTGTGGTGCTAATTAAATTATCAGACAATCAAGTAAACACGAAAACCGATAAATCTTGAACTCTTTCACACACGATGAGTCTCCTTAGCTGAATAAAATCGTCTAACAGTAGCCTCAATATAATAACCGTCTGAGCGTAGCCAGAGTTGTCCGGCAACGACAAAAAAATGTGGCAAAAGCAAGAGTACAATTCTCTGTGATTACAATAAAGAAGGATAAAACGCGTCACTATGGTTGAGGGGACAATGAAATGCTTTGATCCCTTTGGTACGATAAGAGTTTTTCGAAGCTAAATCTAATCCTCAGGTGGCGGCAAGGTAATAAATAAACAAATAAAAAAATTAATATATAAATAAAAAAGACGTCATTGTACTACAGGTGTTCGCAAATGATCTAAGCTTGATTCGTAACTTCGCCGTGTTTACGATGCATTAGATTACCGTACACACGAATAAAAAGGTGGAAAAAGTTGACACACGATTCCCTCAGCATACTGCGGTTCGGTCATTGGCAGTTCTATAAGGCAAGGACTTTATAAACAGAAGAGCTTCATTATGAGAGACTGTTAACGGCGAAACAACGAACTATCACTCTATTAACCCCTCAGTACGTTGACTTTGATTCCAACACTTTGTGAATGGAATCGTAACAGTAATCGTAATCATAGTCGTCCTGAGTAACCATTATCGTAATCAGTTCCATGGAGGATGGGATAATAACATGTCTGATACAATGCCACATACACATATATACGGTACAGTACCTTATTTCCACATAGTTACCACCTCACAGCCATCCACACAATATCCACATTACCAACCAGTCTACGCAATTACCCGCAAAGTCATCCACACACATGCCCCAGTTCCAACCACCTTGCTGTCCCCACTTCACAACCATCCACTCACATCCTCACACTACCACCAACCAGTCTATCCACTCGCTCTCACGCCTTTTCTGTCCAGCTCTCTACTGCAGGGGTTAACGGATATTCTTGGTCCTTCATGGGCACAAGTCATCTCTCCAACATTCTTCTTCAATCAGCCTCTCCCTCTGTTTATGACCTCCAACCTTTTACATGCCGTGTGTCGTGCCCTGTCGATATGAATGGATCTTGATTTCGGTTCTCTTTAACTGGACTTTCTCATCCCAGGCTTAAGTGGGGAAAAAAAGGTCAGGACGATAATGGTCATGATTAATTTTCCTTTAACTGGAACGGACAGCTTTCACGAGATTACAGCTTTTGGTTCCATGTTTGTGCATAAAAATATACATGCATACAACTACCAACCACGCAACGACCCACCTCCTATGGCCACCCACCAAAATACCCCACACCCCAAACAACTAAACGCACGCAACTCCCAACTACATTCTCATCTTAAACCAATTTTCACACAACCATCACACCATCACAGAGGAGTAGACTGTAGCACCAGTCGAGCAGGGCAGTGCTCCCGAGGGGATGGAAAGCTGATGACAGGGAGTGCTGGAGCTCCCGTTTCATAAGCCCTCAGGACTAGTTCCTGACCATCCCCCTTTGCTGAACTTTTTCAGTGTCTCACTTACACAGAGAGTAGGCCAGCATGCTCTCCAGTACAAATTTCTCTATCTACACCAAACTACATGCACAGTACACACTATACTTCCTATTCCAAATTCACCAAAAATGGCGTCGCTTCATCAAGCCTCGGAATCCCCAGGGGGGGAACCATAAATGCCCCCAAGATCCGCCCCTCTCCCGGTGATGACTCGAGGTCCCTGGAACCACTGTCTGACTCTCTTCTCCTTCATTTCTGCAACATTCGCGGCCTTTCCTCTAACTTTCGCTCTGTTGAGCACCACCTCTCCACCTCTAAACCTCACCTTCTTTTTCAAACGGAGACTCAGCTGTCTGAGACAACTGACAGCAAACCCTTTTCTGTATCCTCCTACTTTCTCTATATTCATTTCAAAGCCAAAGGTGGCTGTTGTGTATATATACGCAACGACTTATCTTGCTCTCGTGTTCCTGAACTTGATTCTTCTGCATTCTCCACACTCTGGCTTCGGCTTTCCTATCATTCTCTGACTAAATATATCTGTGCTGTTTACTTATCCCCTAATTCTACTGACTATAAAAAATTCTTCGACTATCTTACTTCTACGATGGAACACATTCTATCCATTTCTCCTTTCTCCGAAATCTCCATTCTTGGAGATTTCAATGTTCACCACCACCATTGGCTCTCCTCTCCTTTCACGGATCCACCTGGTGAACAAGCCTACATCTTTTCTATCCTTAATGACCTAGAGCAGCTTGTACAGCACCCTACCCGTATCCCTGACTGCCTTGGAGAGAGCTCCAACATACTTGACCTCTTCCTCACAACTAATCCTTCTGCTTACTCTGTTAATCTTTTCTCTCCGTTGGGCTCCTCCGATCACAACCTTATTACCTTAACCTGTCCTATCACTCCGGTACGGCCTGTGGACCCTCCAGGGAAACGTCGTCTGTGGCATTTTGGAGCTGCGGACTGGGAGGCCCTCAGGCAGTACTTCTTTGATTTTCCCTGGAATGATTATTGCTTCCATGGCCGTGAGCCATCTGAGTGTGCCTTGCGCATTACGGAGGTTATTCTCTCGGGCATGGAAGCATACATTCCATTCTCATATCCTTTGACTAACGCAAGAAAGCCTTGGTTTAATCACGCTTGTTCTAATGCTGTCCGCAACAAGGAGAGGGCCTACAAAAGGTACTGGAGCCAACCCACCCCTGAATCACATCATCTTTACGTTTCTGCCCGGAATCGTGCTAAGTCTGTTCTTCGCTCTACTAAAAATAATTTCATCCATACTAAATGCTCTCAACTCTCCAACTCGAATTCTTCCCGCTCCTTCTGGCACCTTGCCAAAAATCTTTCTAACAACTTTACCTCATCATCCTTCCCTCCTCTTTTCTACTCTGATGGTTCTGTAGCTATTACTTCTACTGATAAAGCAGATCTCTTCGCACAGACTTTCTCCTCCAATTCCACCTTAGACGATTCCGGTGCTGTTCCTCCATCACTTCCCCCCTCTGACTTCCTCATGGCTGACATTAAAATTTCTTCAGTTGATGCATTTTCTGCCATCACTGTCCTCAGTACTAACAAGGCATATGGGCCTGATGGGGTCCCTCCTGCTGTTCTCAAGAACTGTGCTTCTGTGCTTACACCCTGCCTAGGCAAACTCTTTCGCCTTTGTCTGTCAACTTGAACCTTTCCTTCTTGCTGGAAGTTTGCTCTCATTCAGCCAGTCCCAAAGAAGGGTGACCACTCCCAACCCTCCAACTATCGTCCAATTGCTTTAACGTCCTGTATTTCAAAAGTTTTCGAGTCAATTCTCAATAGAAAAATTTTAAGGCATCTTTCCTATCACAACCTTCTTACCGATCGTCATTATGGGTTCCGTCAGGGACGCTCCACTGGCGATCTTCTCACCTATCTTTCAGACTCCTGGTCATCCTCCTTTCGGGACTTTGGCGAAAGCTTTGCCATTGCACTTGACATCTCAAAGGCTTTCGATCGAGTCTGGCATAAATCTTTAATTTCCAAACTGCCCTCCCACGGTTTCTATCCTCCTATCTGTGCCTTCATCGCTAGCTTCCTTTCTGGTCGTTCTATAGCCGCTGTTGTAGACGGCCATCGTTCTTCTCCTAGATCTATCAACAGCGATGTTCCTCAGGGCTCTGTCCTATCACCAATTCTCTTCCTTTTATTCATCAATGATCTTCTATGCTGTACATCTAACCCTATCCACTCATACGCTGATGACTCCACCCTTCACCTTTCCATTTGGTTCCCGCAACGCCCATCTCAACAGTTACTTCAACAAACAAGGGATGAGGCTATGGCACACCTAATGTCTGACTTGGCTCGTATCTCTGACCGGGGTAAAAATAATAAGGTTGTTTTTAATGCATCTAAGACTCAGTTCTTACACCTATCAACCCGACAAAATCTTCCACAGGTATACCCACTAATGTTTAATAATATTCAACTTAATCCTGCATCATCCTTGAACATGCTTGAGGTTTCATTTACTCGGGACTTATCTTGGAAAGATCATATTACATCTCTTGTAAAATCTGCTTCCAAGAGATTGGGTGTGCTAAGCCAACTCCGCTCTTTCTTTACCCCTGCACAATTGTTGACTCTATACAGGGGTTTTATCCGCCCCTGTGTGGAGTACAACTCTCATGTGTAGGGAGGCTCCCCACATACAGCTCTTCTCAATAGGGTGGAGTCAAAGGCTTTTCATCTCATTAACTCTCCTCCTCTTACTGACTCCCTTCAACCTCTGTCTCTTCGCCGCACTGTTGCATCTTTATCTCTTTTCTATCGCTACTTTAATGGTCACTGCTCCTCTGAACTGTCTGCTTGCATTCCTCCACCACTACGACGGGCGCGTAGCACCCGTCTGGCAGCAAACTCTCATCCCTTTTCTGTCCAACTCTCTAATGCAAGAGTTAACCGTTACTCCCAGTCTTTCATTAATGCAACAGGTCAGCTCTGGAACTGTCTCCCTCTGTCTGTATTTCCTGCTGCCTATGATCTCCAGTCTTTCAAACGCAGTGTGTCCAGGCATCTCAGAATGATCGGATCTTGAATTTGGCTCTCTATTGTATTTCGTTTTTCTCTTGGAGTGAACTGTTACTGCGGGCTCATGGCCTTTGGTTCCTTCTTCCTTGCATAAAAAAAAAAAATCACCGTCACACAATCATCACTTTAGTACACACATGCCCACTCACCCACTCAGGCTGTCACGATACACACAGCCACTACTCATGCGCACACCACCTCTCCAACACGCACACACACACACACACACAGCACCACCACTCACCCACTCACTCACCACACAGCCACTTACGACACAGATACCAACCGTACAACACTCATCTACCTCACATATAGCATCCACATAACCATCCACTTACAGGCACCATCCACAGTCATCCACCCACAACATACACCATCCACCACATCCACCCACCTGTAACCAGCCACCCACACACTCACATACTCCACCACCCACATCCACTCTACAAACACCCACCTACCATATACGCCACCCGGACTTCCTTCTCGCAAAATCACCCACCCACAACCACCTTGCACTCATCCTCACTTACCACGCCTACACCGCCCACACACCACCCTTCCCTCGCTCTCCACCTTGCCTACCTAAATTAGGGTCAAGTTCATCATATTTCATGTTTAAACCTGTGGTCTCTTTATCACTGTCAGTCGCTGGATGAGACTGACGTGTTGGGGGAGGAGAGACGAAGGGGTAATGAGAAGGGTTGGGGTGAAGGGGCAAGTGAGAGGAAAAGGGGAAGGTGAAGGAGCAAGTGAGGAAGGGGTGGGGAGATTGAAGTGTACGTGTGAGAGAAGGGGAGGGTGAAGGGGGTGAAGAGTGAGTGGAGGGGGTGATGAGGGAAGAAGTAGTAAGGTGAAGTGGGTAAGTGAGATGGGGAGGGTGAAGGAAGGAACTGAGGGGAGGGGAGTAGGATAAGAGTGACGAGGGAGTGGGGAGAGTATTGTACAGTGAAGGGGACGAGTAAGGGGGGAGGTTGCAGTGAGAGATGGGCAGAGGTGAAGAAGCCAGTGAGGGAAGACGGAGTTACGTGAAGGGGCAAGTGCAGGGTGGGGTAGGGTGAAGGGGGAGAGTGAGAGGGAAGGGGTAGGGTGCAGGGGACGAGTGAGCGCGAAATGGATGGGAGAAGGGGACGAATGAATGGGGAGGGGTAGAATGGTAGAATGAAGGTGACGGTGAGTGTGGAGTGTTGCATGGAGGGGAAAAGTGAGCAATTAAGGGGACGAGTGAAGAGTTACGGGGACGAGTGAGGAATTAACGGGACGAATAACGAGCTGGGACGAATGATGAGTTAAGGGAACGAATGTCAATCAGATGAATGACGAGTCAAGGGAACAAATGACGAGTTAAGGGAATGAATGTCGAGTTAAGGGGACGAATGACGAGTGAAGGGGACGAATGACGAGTGAAGAGGACGAATGACGAGTGAAGAGGACGAATGACGAGCTAAGGGGACGAATGAGGAAATAAGGGGACTAGTGAGGAATTAAGGGGCCGAATGACGTGCAAAGGTGACGTGTGTGGTATTAAAGGGACGAGTGAGGAATCAAGGGGCGGAATGACGTATAAAGGGGACGAGTGACAAAGATGAACTATCCCATTTGTGCCAAGGGTTCCTGTGTGTAGGATATTTTTTCTGGTAGGACACTTTGGGTACCGTCCTCCGTCTATCGGCACATAGTCGCAAGACTCACAGGTTCATAGTTGGGGTTCTCCCTCTATTAAATTTTGAAATCTGTTCTTTTCAAATGACCCGGAGCATCACTGGGTTAGGAGCGAATTAAGAAGGCGCATGAGGAGGGACGGACTAAAGAACACACACACACACACACACACACACACACACACACACACACACACACACACATTCTCTCTCTCTCTCCCTCTCTCGTTAGCATCCTGCAGACACACTCCGCAGGGGTGAAGATTCGGGGATAGGGAATTAGCGCTCACGCCACGATGAATGTGTGTGTGTGTGTGTGTGTGTGTGTGTGTGTGTGTGTGTGTGTGTGTGTGTGTGTGTGTGTGTGTGTGTGTGTGTGTGTGTGTGTGTGTGTGTGTGGCGCCAGTTTAACAACTGCTGTGTATACATTAAACTTCGTCGTAAAAAGGAACACCTGTTAGCTGTTCAGATGGTTCTTTATGCATCCCACTCGATTTTAATAAAAGACAGACAGGCACAAAATGACAAACATTCTCTCTCTCTCTCTCTCTCTCTCTCTCTCTGTTTATATATACAGGTATATATACGAATGGTATTCGGTGGCCATTTGGTGGTAGCGGTGTGGTAGGTGGAGGTCACTGGGTAGCATGAGTTTCTGCGTGGTAAGTGGTGGTTGTGTGTAGCTATGTGTGGTAGGTGGAGGTTCGCTATGTACTATGATATGGCCGTTTGTGAGGGTTGGTAGTACAGTTCGATTAATGTACTAGTGTGTAACTGATTATGGTGGTGTGGTAGGTGATGGTAAAGTTGTAAGTTACAGAGTGGTATCAGATAGCAAGTGGCAGGTGCATGGTTGTGTGTGGCAGATGATGGTGGTTTGTAAGCTGAAAGTCAGTGTCATTATTACAGGTGGCTGAATATTTGGGAGAGTGTAGTTGCATGTGGCAGCTGCTGATGGTCCGGCAGGTACAGGTAACAGAGTATCATGATTTTGTGCAGGTGTTTGTCCAATATAAACTTGGGCTGCGAGTGGTTGTATGGTATGTGTGTGGTGGTAGATGATGTTGGTGGAGTAGAATGGTGTGGTAGATGATGATGGTGGAGTAGAATGGCGTGGTAGATGATGATGGTGGAGTAGAATGGCGTGGTTGATGTCAGTGATGTGCCCGGTAAAGGTTAAAGCATATTAATGATTTCTGTGAGTGGTGGCTGTACAGCCAAATACGTAAACCCGTTCGCCATCTTTGCCTCCTCAAATTACTGGACTCATAGATGCTTAAATGAAATGAACTGGACAAAGATGCATATTATCACGTATAGATAAATGATAAACCTCAGTCCATTACGTCACATTCAAGTGTATTAATCCAATAGTGATAGAGGCTGGAGAGGAGAATTAACTTTAGCATTTGGTGGAACGAAACGGTCAGCGTGCTTTTGTGTGGTAGGTGATGTGGCTGTAAAATAGGGTATACCGTGTTCACTTTAACATGGTCTAAAATTGTCATCTCTCCATCTTGAATGCCCAACTGTAACAACAGATCAGCACTAGAAAACGATGCAAGTCACGAAGAAGTGTTATGGAAACTATGTAGAGAAGCAGCATTATCTTATTCTGCTACTGAACCAAGCAAAATAATCTGAGCCAAATTAAAGTGAAAGAACTTTAATCAGAGCTGTTTAATATATATGAATGACAAAAGACAAAGTGGGTGTGTGAGTTTATGCAAATCATTAGAGTGGCAGGAAAGGATGAATGGGAGAGGGACGGCTTTGGGTGATAGAAGAATGCATTTGGGTGACAAAGCAGCTGCCAATAATTCCTTTACATAGTATAGTCAAATTAATAATTTATATAAGAGGCCGTGGTAGCCTTCACAACTCTGGTACTGACAATTTCTCGAAACGATGTCGGTGCCTAGTGAAATACAGGGCGGGCCATATACTCATATAACCATTCTCTTCCACTCCGCTGGCCTATTTCCCATGTATTGTAGGGACGGCTCGGTGTTACCAGTATCTGCCCTGCATAAATTTATCTACTTTTTCCTCCTGTTTAAAGTGCCACAACTACGCCCGCACTAGCCAACTGAGGCGTCCTCTCAACACAAAATACTGCCACTAGAGTTTATAATGAACTGCAATTTACGGGCAGCCTATACTTTCTAAACTAACCCCAATATTCATGCAGGTTTGATTACTGTCCCTTCGTTACTGCAAAGTCCGGAGGTGTAGAAGGATCACTACTGACTGAGGCAATACATGGGCAGTGGATGAGTGGGTGATTTTCCAGCGTGATTGAGTGGAGCGGGTGTGTGGGATGGTGAGTGAGTTGTGGGGGTGCTGGGGGTGGTGAAAGAGCGCGTTGAGGGTGTGTGGAGGGGGCGGGGGGAGAGTGTACTGGGGAAATCATGTGAGGTGGGAGTAATGCATACACTTCAACAACTATCCAGCAGTGAGGATAGTGTTACGGAACAGAGAAAGATAACGTACACTTTAAGTGAGAATTCTAAAAATCACTACTGTCCCGTAAAGTTCCAGGTTCAAAACAAAGAGTTAGGTAAAATTACAAGTTAAAGTTTAATGCACAAACTAACAACAAAACATTCAGGACTCATAAGGATAATGTAATGGCAAATAAACAGGTTAAATATATGGTTAACTGCAATAGCCTCTATTAACACGAAATTAGCAAGAGTAAATTTATCTAAGTCAGCCCTCATAAAATGAGATACCAGATAATACTCAGTGAATGCCAGATAAATTATTACAGATACAAACTATTATCAAAAATGACTGACACAAAACCCAACATCAATCAAAAACCTCACTAAGCCTAAGAATTAACCTTATGCTACACAGTACAAGAAAAAATACAACAGTTATACTCAAATTACACACAGCTGCTAGATGTTTGGAGATTTCTTGAGCACTCACAATAATAATATCTGTACAGGGGAGGACAGAGATGTGAACAAAATGAGGAGCAGATCTAAGTGGCAATGATGCAGAGACTGAGCTCATTATATAGGGGCCAGGAGAGCTTGATACAACTTGCAAGAAGGACGCGCAAATGAAGCCATGGGGACAAAGAGCTGAAAATCCCGCTCTGAATAACAGAGAGAACGACTTACTCTACTATAACGGTAGAAGGGGGGAACTGAGGCAGAACACGCTCGTGATCAAACATGCAGCATACTGTGCGTTAAAATTACACAAAGGATGATGAAATCATAGGCTATGTAACACCTCCCCACAAAGAAAAAAGAAATTTACAAAGGAAATTTCTTATTACTCTAAAACAATCTGTATATGGCATTACAGAACATGCAAAAGTCTTTCCTAATGTTACAAAACATGAGATCTCCCTAGCACGTTCAGTCATAGGTATTTGCCAGTATCCCTTTAACAAATCAAACTTACTTATGTACCTAGCCTTTCCGATCTTGTCTATGCAATCTTCCACACGAGGGAGAGGGTAAGTGTCTGTTTTAGTTATCTGATTAACACGTCTGTAGTCGATGCAAAACCTCTGTGACCCACCTGGCTTAGGGACTAGAGTGACAGGAGAACTCCACTCGCTCTGACAGGGCTCAATCATCTTGTGGTCCAACATGTAGCCAAGCTCCTTCTGGATGAGAGGAACTTTCACTGGGTTCACACGGTAAGGAGGCAATTTAATTGGCTTTGCGTCTCCAACATCGACATCATGCATCAACACAGTGGTTCTTCCTGGAGTAGCACGGAACACTTGCGGGTACTCCTGCAGTAATGCCGAAAACTCCTGCCTTTCCTTGGGAGGTAGATGAGAAAGCTTAGTCTGGAGATCATTCATGATATCAGGATTCTTCCCCAAACTATCACTCAGGCTCATGCTGCATGGGAGAACTTCACTTGTAGACTCGGGTGGAACAGCTACAGTGCAGACTGGATTATTTTCGTCCCGCCTGTGATATAACTTTAGCATGTTGATGTGACATAGTTGCTTGCTCTTTCTACGATCTGGTGTGGCGATGACATAGTTGACATCACTGAGTTTCTTCTCCACGAAATAAGGGCCACTAAACTTGGCTTGAAGAGGTTGCCCATGAACTGGTAGCAGAATCAAAACCTGATCTCCTGGCTGAAAGTGGCGTAACCTGGACTTCTTATCATACCAAGTCTTCATCTTCTCCTGAGCAGCTCCTAAATTCTCTCTCGCCAGCTGTAAAGCAGTGGACAGCCGTTCTTTGAACTTCATCACATACTCCAGCAGGTTGACGTCATCTTCCTCCGACAGCCAGCATTCCTTGAGTAACTTAAGGGGTCCTCTTACTTCATGGCAAAACAGTAGTTCAAAAGGTGAGAAGCCCAGTGATTCATTTGGAGATTCTCTTGCGGCAAACACAACGAATGGAAGACCTTTATCCCAGTCTTTCTGATGTTCCAAACAGTATTTCTTGAGCATCGATTTGAGTGTTTGATGATATCTCTCCAACGCTCCTTGGGTCTGGGGATGGTAAGCTGAAGACGTGATCTGGGTGATGCCCAACTCTTTCAGAGACTGCTTGAAAACGTTTGACATGAAATTACTTCCCGGTCTGACTGTACCTCCTTGGGCAGACCAAACTTTGTGAAGAACCCTAGCATTTCCTTAACCACGTTCTTTGCTGAGATATTTCTAAGTGGAATGGCTTCAGGATAACGAGTAGCCATATCAATCAGGGTCAACACATAAGAAAATCCTGAAGAAGTCTTAGGAAGAGGGCCCACAATATCCACCAACACACGGGTGAAAGGCGCCTCAAAAGGAGGAATGGGAACTAGAGGTGCAACCTTTTCGGTCTGATTACACTTCCCCACAACTTGACAGGTGTGACAAGACTTACAATACCAGGAAACATCCCTGAAGATACCTGGCCAGTAGAAGTGTTTCAAAATGCGTGCCACAGTCTTCCTCACTCCAAGGTGTCCTGCCAAACTGGAATCATGAGCCACTCTAATGATATCCTGCCTACAAACACGAGGGATGACAACTTGATGTACAACCTCCCATTCACAGTCGGCTGATGCTGTTGGGGGTCTCCACTTCCTCATAAGTACTCCTGACTTTACATAATAACAAGTAGAAGCACCGGCTGACTCTTCTTCACTGTAAGCAGAGTTAGCTAGACCTTTCAACTCAGGGTCAGCAACCTGCAACTCAACCAACTCTTGACGAGACAAATTATCAACACTACGGGGTACTGACTCATCTGGTGAGTGGTCCAAATTAGCAAGAAAAGTGTCAGCTAGGATAACATCATCATCATCATTATCCTCTAAATCACCAGTAACTTTAGACTTAGCCCTAGTGACAGCACATGCAGGGAACACATCAGGGACATCACAATCCTGGGTCGCAGCCACTGGCTCACCAGACAACTGAGGAGCTGGACACACTTGACTTCCACCAATATCATTTCCAAGTAAGAAAGTTACACCTGACATTGAGAGTGTCTCAACCAACCCAACCATAACGGAACCATTAACAAAACCAGACTCTAAATTCACTCTGCACAGAGGGACAGAGAAGTAATTATTCCCTACACCTTGTAAGATTACAGTTTCATCAGAGGAATTAACATTAGAGCCTAGAACACTGGTCAGCATAAGGGATTGGCAAGCACCTGTATCACGATATATTTTAACTGATTTCCTGTCCTTACTGTCCAGAGGACTGACAAAACCATCAGACAGGAAATTAGCACATGAACTCTTGAGAGTGTCACCCACGTTACTGCTCAAAAGAGGAGCTCCATCATGAGAATTTAAGTTACCCCTCAAAGCAGGTTCAGTTAACTCAGTTAAAGAAATCTGGGAACTCTCAAGGGTGGACACTAGACCAATTGACTGAATATTTAAAGACTCCTTTTTGTTCACATCACGCTGTCTCCTGAAACATTTCTCCGTAGTATGACCAAGCTTACTACAATAAGTACATTTACTTTTCTGAAATCTAGAGGTGAAGCTGGTATTTACTTCCTGAGAAACATCATCTTTATTCTCTTTCCTGTTACCTGTACTCTGAGTAGAGGCAACGTACTTACTCTCAGCTTTCCCTTTTTCTCTAGAATATCTCTTGTGAGTGAGAACATACTCATCAGCTAAAACTGCAGCATCAGACAAATTATCTATTCTTTTCTCATCAAGATATAGGCTTACATCTTTATAAATACACCTTTTGAAGTCCTCCAGCAAAATCATCTGCTTAAATTTATCAAAATCAGAATCCACATTCTTAGAATTTAACCACTGCTCTAACAGATCTTCTTTGATTTTTGCATACTCAACATGGGATTGCTTATCTTGCTTGTAAGTTGTCCTAAATTTTACTCTATAGGCTTCAGGAACAAGCTCATAGGCCTTAAGAATCAAGCTCTTAACTACATCATCATTATCAGATTGATCCTGAGGCAAAGATGCATAAGTTACTTGAGCTTTACCGGTGAGAACAGTTTGAAGGAGTACTGGCCAATACTTTTTGGGCCAATTAAAACCTGTAGCTACCCTCTCAAACAATTGAAAATACTTTGTTAAATCAGATTCATTAAAAGGAGGGACAAGTTTAACATTTTTAGCCACATCAAAATCATCAGAGCTAGATGATCCAGTTCCACCTTGTTTCATGCGATACTCATGGTCTGCCTGAATCCTGGCAAGTTCAACTTGTGCGTGTATCTGTGCCTCCTGAATACGTGCCTCCGCCTACTTAGCACGAGACTCCTGCAGGGCTAGCTGTAACTTAGCTAATTCAATCTGCGTTTGCTCATTTGGAGGAGTTACATTAAACAAACTTTCATTAATCATGTCAACAATTTGATCTTTAGAATGATGAGAGCGAACAGCAATTCCCAATTGTTGAGCAACAAGCTTAAGTTCATTCTTTGTTCTGTTTTCTACATCACACACTGTTTGCACATTTGACAAAAAATCTTTGGCTTCATCAAGTGTAGTAATAGTAGACATAATTAATAAGTAACAGTCACAAAATATCAAGCAATATCCTTATGATAATATCCTGAATATCCTGATATGAGGTCGCCAAATTTATGTTACGGAACAGAGAAAGATAACGTACACTTTAAGTGAGAATACTAAAAATCACTACTGTCCCGTAAAGTTCCAGGTTCAAAACAAAGAGTTAGGTAAAATTACAAGTTAAAGTTTAATGCACAAACTAACAACAAAACATTCAGGACTCATAAGGATAATGTAATGGCAAATAAACAGGTTAAATATATGGTTAACTGCAATAGCCTCTATTAACACGAAATTAGCAAGAGTAAATTTATCTAAGTCAGACCTGATAAAATGAGATACCAGATAATACTTAGTGAATGCCAGATAAATTATTACAGATACAAACTATTATCAAAAATGACTGACACAAAACCCAAGATCAATCAAAAACCTCACTAGGCCTAAGAATTAACCTTATGCTACACAGTACAAGAAAAAATACAACAGTTATACTCAAATTACACACAGCTGCTAGATGTTTGGAGATTTCTTGAGCACTCACAATAATAATATCTGTACAGGGGAGGACAGAGATGTGAACAAAATGAGGAGCAGATCTAAGTGGCAATGATGCAGAGACTGAGCTCATTATATAGGGGCCAGGAGAGCTTGATACAGCTTGTAAGAAGGACGCGCAAATGAAGCCATGGGGACAAAGAGCTGAAAATCCCGCTCTGAACAACAGAGAGAATGACTTACTCTACTATAACGGTAGAAGGGGGGAACTGAGGCAGAACACGCTCGTGATCAAACATGCAGCATACTGTGCGTTAAAATTACACAAAGGATGATGAAATCATAGGCTATGTAACAATAGTAACACAAAAACGTTCAGTATCCGTGTAGTGGCGCAGATTAAAATCCTGTGACATGCGCCCAATTCATGCACAGCTACTATCAACAGTACTTTTACAAGTCAGGGGTTCCGAAATTAACGAGGTGAAATTCCAACCCTCCCAACCCGCCTGAATATTTCCTGGTTTGTTTAACAAGATCTCATTAGGTTCTGACAAGATTTCAAGATGAAATTATTGAAAACAACCCTTCCAACCTGCCCGAATATCTGCTGGTTAGTACAGTACTCGTATGATCTCGTTAGGTTCTGACAAGGTTTCGAGAAGATGCAGAGAAATTGTACAGTCGAGGACGAACGTGTGCCTAATACTTAAAATTTTTACTTCTCGCTTCCCTCTGCTTCCTAATATTCCTCAGTTGTGGAAAGCTTAGTTTACTTCTCTACCCAAAGATGATGCCCTGTGCCAGAAAGTCTGCATCAGGAACACTGGCCTATTATTAAACAAAACAGAATATTCAGTGCACATAGGCTGGGTGTAAATAAGCTCCAGGTGTCAATTCCAACTATCTTCTATGTTATTTGATAGCTTTCGTTAGTGATATCAGGGCAGGGATACGAAAGTTCAATAGGCAACGTAATCGTTATGCAAGAGGTGTTACGGTAATGAGGAAACGGTCACAATAAACATGTCAGAGGGAACAATGTACACGCTCAAAATAAAATACTCCTGGTCTCTATCCTCTGGTAAAGGGGTAATGTGCATAATAAATCGCTAAGGACCAGGCGTTACCATACCTAAACCAGCGCGGATGGGGCCGTAAAATTAAACAAACCAGCGGATCGAGTAAAGGCCCTCTCCCACTTCGGCGTAAATAGGCATGATGAAGTCACAATGAAAATCGTGGCCGAAGTCGGTGATGTGTCGACGACTCTGACCAAGAATCGTGGTGTCGGCGTAATACCGGCAACACCAGTACGACAAAACGCCGACACCTCGGCGGAGTATACGATATAACCAGCGACTAGTAGCCGACATATCGCCGATATGTCGGCGTAATGCGCAAGCATTATTCTAAACTGAATTTTTAACGTTTTTTTTTACGGCGATTCAATGGCGATAAAGGTACAACGGCGGCGTGCTGTCGACGATATATCGTCGATGTGTCGGCGAATGCATCAGCGCCAATGCGGAATAAATCGCACGCACCTCGCAGACAAAACGCCGAGGCCATCGCAGGTGCTTCGCCGTCATCGGCGTATTTAAGGCGATTAATCGACGGTTCATCCGCGAAATGTCGGCCATATATCACCGACATTCATAAGATGAAATATTACTGTCGCACAACCCGGTACGTATCGTACGGTTTACGTAAGCTATGTCGTATTAACCTCACCGATGCATCGCCGATTCATTGCCGACGGTTCGCCATATGACCGTACGACATCTCAACGGTTTTTTTCACCGCCGACGCCTCGCCGATGTCGGCGATCATACGCGGTTTATACACCGGGTAATCGCCGACGTCGCTGAGGTGTCGCCTTGTTGTCAAGGACTAATCTGAGAAATTTTACAAAATCGTGGAGGGCCACGACGTTTTCATGCACCATGAAAACATCGTGGCCCCCCACGACAAATTTCCACCTCGTGCGACGTATCGGCGACATGCCATGAATGGACAAGATTTTGATCACGAATACCCACGATTAAGGATTTTTGACACATCGTGACTTTATCTTCCCTACTTTCGCCGAAGTGGGAGAGGGCCTTAAAAATGCCTCTGGTGTCTATCCTGGCCGAGACAAATAACGGGATTTTTTTTTTTTTTTTCTTTTAGCATCGACACAGTTTTGGACCAGAACATAGAGGATATCAAAGTGTAATGTGCAAAATAAAGCAAGGAAGAAGTGTTACCGATTTTTTCCATTGCTATCCATCCAGGTGTAATGTGCAAATTAAATCGCTAAGGACAAGGTGTTGAGCGATATCTCTTAAGCAAACGAGACCATGGCCCTGATATTAGATACAGACCCTGGACTTAAAACTGCTTCTGGTCTCTCTCAAGTCCTACAACTGCTAATTAGAATAGTCCCCCTTTTAAAGCAATGATAGGCGTATTTACAAACTTTCTTTTGCTTAAGCTGTGTCCAAGGTCCGTATTCTCGTCGGGTAAGGAATCTCCCTAACACCTTTTCCTAAGCGATTTATTTTATCACACCCTACTGGATTCATGTTAAATAAATCCATCCAGTATCACAATACTCTGCATAAATAAAGAGCAAAACGATATTAACCACCCATATACAAAAATAAATCGCTAGGGAAAAGGTGTTTGGAAGCCTACTTAACCGACGACAGACTGCTTGTATATACGTTCGTCTTGACTCGTACACCTACCAAACACTTACTGTCAAATCAGAGTAATAAGGTGACACACGAACAACAAAACGATCTGTAATAATGGGTGTTATGGAGAACAGATTAGGATCTTTTGTAAATACAGTCCAAAGGGGGATTTATGATTATCTAGTAGGATTAAATTTCACTCAAATCCAGCTGGCTACCCAACCGGATCAACCAGTAACATCTGAAAAAAAAAAAAAATGTAAATGACACAGTAGCCGGGGATTTGATTTTAATGTTTGCAATTGTCGTTCTCAACACAGATTCGATGATGATCCGTGATTCTTGGTTTTACTCCATGCCGACCCGTGGGACTGGGATGAGAATTTATAAACTCTCTTAAACTCAGGTTTGTGTATATCGCTCCTAGGATCACGTTTATAAAGGATCCTATTTCATTTTTACGACAAAGACGTCTCTGTAACAGTTAACTTTTTAATATGATCGTTATGATTTTCGCATTTTATCAATGTAAACATGTATGTATTGATTTCATTTCTATCAATCAATCAATCAATGCATCTATCTCAATACATATCTAGCTATCGACGACACCTAGCTATCTACTGTATGATCAGCCGCCTAATCTCGGAGGGGGGTGGCAAGAAAAAATCGCCATGGCGCAGAATGATTTCCGATGATATTTACAGCTATGGTTCACAGTTTATCACAACAGTCGGTATGGAACTTGTATACGCACCAGCCCACAGCATGTAAATTTCGGGTCGGTTATCAGAAAACTCATCGATTGCTACAGTAGGGAGCAAATTATTGTGGTTGTCGAAGAAAGAGGATAGGTGGTGGTTCCCCAGACGTGCGCATGAGTGGTTTCTGAATGTGGTCCTTATTATAACAAAGACTATGAGACCTTCCGCAGTGCTTAGAGAGTGGAGTGTTGGTCAGTGACTGTCTTAGTATGTGTTATAGATAGGGATGTGATTATTAGCAAAAATAGCTGAGATATTAATTACTGTGTGAGACCTGCCGACGTGCGTGGAGGGTGGAAGGTTGTCTGGCTTTGTGTTTTGGCAAGTGATGTAGAGAGTGATGTGATGTGATTATTGCAACATACCTGAGATGGTGTCCTGGGCGAGATGCAAGTGGAGAGGAGGCTGTTGAGTTTTTTTGTCATTGTTTTTGTTGTTGGTGGCAGTGCTGCGTCTGTTTCAATGGTTTTTGTTTGAAAATTCAACATGGGACTGAACAGACTCACAACAATGACCTCTTTAGCACAGGGGAGTTCTATGTGTTTAATTTTTTCTCTCTCTCCAGACGTTTATATTCACCTAACAAGAGATGTTTTGAATGTGAAGGAATAGATACGGCCCTCACTAACATCTTCACTTCAACTTAAATACAATAGTCTGTTAAGTCTGATCAACATGAAAGATATGTCATCAAGTTGAAGGTGTTAACGCAATTGAGACGTTGTTGTAATGTAGGTTGAAAGGCGTGGACGACAGTACCGATGTGGGTGAAAGGTGGTGAGAGAGTGGGTGTTGAACTGTGTGTGGGCGAGAGAGGTGAAAGTGAGAGAAGTGGTGTTAGTGTAGATGAGGAGGTGGTGATGAGAGGGTAGGGGTGAGAGGGTGTAGCTGTGTGTGTGGGTGAAAGGGTGGGTGTATGACGGTGTGGGTTGAGTATGTGGGTGAAACAGTGGGTGCAAGAGTGTATGTGGATGAGAAGGTATATGTGAAAGAGTGGAGGAAGGAGGATGTGGGTGAGAGGGTGGGAGAAGGGAGGGAAGCAGTGAGTAAGCAACAGGTGCCATTTGGCTATGCACCAAAGTACAAGCAAATCAGGGAAAAAGTAGGTGACTGGTAAGGGTGTGGGCGTACGTGTATGACTAAGGGTGGGGAGGGGGGGTAAGTGGGGGGTGGTGGGGTGGAGTGGTTGGTAAGAATGACTAGTTTGGATGCACGTGCCTGTCTAAGGGTGAAGGGGGTGCATGAGAGTGGAGAAGTGGGAAGAGGTGGAGAGGAGAGCCGAGAGACGGTATAGGGGAGGGGTGAGTGATGATATAGGGGTGGATGTGGATGAGGGACGGTGGACAGTAAGGTGAACAAAGGGGAGAGGTGAGAGTGAAGGGGTGAGTGGAGGTGGAGGGTAGAGTGAACAGAGAGGTGAGTGAAGGAGTAAGGTTGGGTAGGGGCTGACGATGGGCTAGGTGGAAAGGGGCGAGGGTGAAGGGGTGGATGGATGAGGGTAAAGTGAAGTGGTAATGGAGGGCTGATGGTAGTGAAAAGATGATACTGATGAATGCTGGTGGTGCATGGTGGATAATTAAGTGTAGCCGTAACAGTCAGTATGAACTCCCTTGCAGAATCAGACCTGCACCTCGGAAGGGGAGTGGTAACCAGAGTCAAACATCAACCATACTGACAAAGTACAAATGGTAAGGAATGCTTTTAGTGAGAAGTGATGCACATGAAAGTGGAAATGTAATAACTATGACTACGTGTGTCAGTCTGTATGTCACCCCTATGAATAAACAGGATTCGAAAACATGAAACCATATGAACGGACATACTACCAGCACCCACTTAAATGTCCGTCATGTCTTGGGGTCGAACCCTGGATTTAAATAGCAGGAGGATCGGGATATAAACGCTATCAATGGGCCACCACGTTCTCCGGTGGTACTGATTGGGTTACATCTCTCTGCATGTGGATGGCGATGATGATGGTGACGTTGCTCTACTGTGGGAGTTAATGTGGGGTGTGGGTGTGGTCAGCTAGGTGCAGGTATGAATTAAATGAGGGAAAGGGGAGGATGTTCATGAATGGGTATAAGTGTTGTGAGGAGGTGTGTGTGTGTGTGTGTGTGTGTGTGTGTGTGTGTGTGTGTGTGTGTGTGTGTGTGTGTGTGTGTGTGTGTGTGTGTGTGTGTGTGTGTGTGTGTGTGTGTGTGTGTGTGTGTGTGTGTGTGTGTGTGTGTGTGTGTGTGTGTGTGTGTGTGTGTGTGTGTGTGTGTGTGCGTTCTTACCTAATTGTATCTTTACAGGAATGAGTCAAGCTCGTACTGTCCCGTGTCTTAAACCATATTTATCGTACATATCCTTAAATTTGTGAATTGTTTTGACACACACTATTTCATTCGGTAGTGCATTCCATTGATCAATTGCTCTGTTTGGGAAATTGAATTTCCTTACGTCTTTATCATCTCTCTTCTTATGCAGTTTTTTGCAATGTCCTCTTGCTGATGCTTCTCCATATGTTAAGTAATCATTTATGTCTATTTTCTCCTTCCCTGATATGCACTTATATAGCATTATCATGTCACCTCTTTTCCTTCTCTCCTGTAGTGTTGGTAGATTCAGTTTATTTAGTCTTTCTTCGTAGCTTAGGTCCCTTAAGCTTAGTATCCATCTTGCAGCGGCCCTTTGAACTTTTCAATTCTGTCTATGTGTTTTATGAGATGAGGACTCCAGACTACTGATGCATATTCCAGGGTTGGTCTAATGAATGATGTTATTATCCTTCTTAGCATGTCTTCATTTATGTATGTGAATGATATTCTCATATTTGCAAGCAGTGTATACATGTTCCGTACCTTCACGCTCATGCGGTCAGCCGGAGATAGTCTGTTATTGATAATCACACCTAGGTCCTTCTCTCTTTCTGATGTGTATAGGGTTTTATTTCCTAACTTATAATCCCAATCAGGTCTTTTTCCACTTTTACCAAACTTGATTACGTGACACTTGTCCACATTGAATTCCATTTGCCATGTATTACTCCATTCATGAAGTTTATTTAATTCTTCTTGTAGCTCTTTACAAGAGTCTGTGTTAGTAATTCTCCTTTGTATTTTTGCATCATCTGCAAACATATTCAGATAGGTCTCATTTCCAGTGTTACTGTTTATATCATTTATATACACTAAAAACATGATTGGTGCCAGCACTGAACCCTGTGGTACTCCACTAGTCACTTCTTTCCATGATGAGTAGTTTCCACTTAGTATTGTTCTCATTTCTCTTTTTATGAGAAAGTCTTGCATCCAACAAAACAGTTTGCCTCGAATTCCTCCTTGATGGTACAGCTTCCATAAAAGTCTTCGGTGTGGTACTGTGTCAAAAGCTTTCTTGAAATCTAAATAGATACTGTCCACCCATCCTTCTCTTTCGTGTATTGTGTTTGTTACTCTGTCATAGTAGCTCAACAGATTAGTAACACATGATTTTCCTTTTCTGAAACCAAACTGTCTTTCTGTTATCATACTGTGTTCTTCTAGATGATTTACCCAAGCTTTTCTTATAAGCTTTTCTAATACCTTGCTTACAACACTGGTCAGTGATACTGGTCGGTAGTTGAGTTGATTTTGTCTATTTCCTTTCTTGAATAAGAGGACAATATTTGCTTTCTTCCAAATATCAGGTAGTTTACCTTGACTCAAGTATTTCTTGAAAATTAAAAATAATGGTTTACTTAACTCCTTTACACATTCTCGTAGTACCCAACATGAAATTTCATCAGGACCACTTGCTTTTCCTCTATCTAATTTACTTAACTCCTCCTGTATTACTTTTTCTGCTATTTGTAAATCTGGTAGTATGTGTGGACATGCATGTTCCACATAGTCCCTCTCAATTTTTTTTTTCTTCTGTAAAAACTAATTGGAAATTCTTATTTAGTGCTTCACAAATATCTTACTCTTGTGTATAAGTGATTCCCTCGTCCGTAATGGATCGTATTATATCTTTTACTTTGGTTTTGCTTCCGATGTAGCTGTAAAAAAGCTTTCGTTGATCGCTAGTTTTATTTATTATATCCTCCTCAAACTGTTTTTGGGCTTCCCTCCTTATTCTTGTATAATCGTTTCTTGCCTGTTTGTAATTATTATATGCCCTTTCACTATTGTGTCTTCTGTATCTATTCCACACCAAATCTCTTCTTTCTTTTGAATTTTTACATTCTGTATTGAACCATTTCTGTATTTTCTTATCTGCTTCTTTGTGCTGTGGGATGTACTTCTGGACTCCTATTTCATAAAATTCACAAAATTTTTTATATACAGCATTTAAATCTTGTCCTCTAAGCTCATTTTCCCAATCAACTTCTAAGAAATACTTCTTTAGGTCTTGAAAATCTCCCTTTTTATAGTTTAGGCTCTTTTTGTAACTTTCATTGCTGTTAACTATGTCATATGCTATCCTGAAGTTGTAATTTAGTACTGCATGATCGCTTTTGCCGAGTGGAGGGTGATATATTAAACTGTCAATATCATTTTCTTGCCTAGTAAATATTAGGTCTAGCACTGAAGGTACATCGAGTCCTCTTTTTCTGGTGGTTTCCCTCACATGTTGCGTTAGGTAAAACTCTTGCACGAGATCCAGGAGCTTTTGGTCTCAACAGCTTTCTTGGCTAATTATATCTAGAGTATTCCAATTTATATTTGAATTAAAATCTCCAGTTAGTATAATTCTTTCCGATTTCTCTTCCATTTTATGTAGTAATGATCTTAAACTCTGAATTGTACTCTCTGCCAGGTCCTCATATTCGTCTCTTTCCCATGTGTTTGATCTGGGTGGCATGTACAAATTGGCTACAATTACTTTCCCTTCAGATGTGTTGATCTCTACTGCAATCAGTTCTACTTGTGATGGTATATCTAGTTTTATTTCATTGACTTTTAGATTTTTCTTAGTTAATATTATAATTCCTCCTCCTTTTTTTAAATTTCTGTCTCTTCTCCATATATTGTATTCCTCTAAGTTTAGTATGTCACTGGATATCCTTGGTGTTAATTTTGTTTCAGTTAGGCATATTATTTGTGGTTCATTTTTTCTGACATAATCATTCATCTCTAGTAATTTAGATACCATTCCATCCACATTTGAGTACATCAACTTTATCATCTTGTTTATATACTTGTCATGACATGGTTCTACTACCTTCCTCCTTTTTATTCCCTCCTGTTTGTGTACCACTTTCGTACCTGCAATCCTTTTACTTTGTAAAAAAATGTGTTCTCCTCTTCTGATCTTCCCTTATTTTTTATTTTTGCTTCCTCCCTCTTCTCTTTCAGTAATTCCAGTTCCTCTTGTGTTAGGCATCTTTTTATCCATATATTTTTGAACTCCTCTTTTTCCATAAGATTCTTTGCATTTTTTAGTATCTCCTCCACAGTGTTTACACTCTAGAAAGTCACCTTTAGAGGTCTTGTCTTGCTTTTCTTGTGTTTCCCTAACCTTTTGTGTTCCTCTATGTCTTTACTACAGATTTCCTCTGATACTTCTTTCAGTAAGCTCATTACATTTGCCATCTCCTTTTTGTCTCTTGTGATCTTGTTTTTTACTTCTTCCTCTTCTATACCAGTGATTACTATAGATTTGTTTATATCTACTGAATCTCTGACTAACTTTGGATTGTTTTGGATTATTCTTTTCACTTCCTGTTTAATGCTTTTTTCCTCCACCCTTGTTTCTAAGTCTTTCTTTACTTTCATCATTTCAGCATACGTGGTTTCCACATCATTTTTGTGGCTTTGCACAGCTTCATTCACCTGTGTTATGTTCTCCTCAATATCACTGCTCTGGTCTATCAGACTTCTTACTTGCCTAATTGTCTCTGTATCATTTTTGAACTCTTCCATAACACTCTCGTGATTGACTACTGTACTTGCTATTTCACTCATTTTCTTCCTAAGTGTACTCAATTCCACTGTTAGTTCACTGATGGTTGTGTCTTTCTTGTTGGCCTCCCTTCCTAGTTTTTCTATTTCTTCCATTTGCAAGTGCATCTGCTTCTTTATTTCATCAATTTCATTTTTGAAAGCCATTTCCAGTTTGTGTACACGTTCAACCAGTCTATTGTGAGTCTCCACTTCAACCAGTTCTTGGTAGAAATCATCATCTTGCTTTCTACCTTTATCCCTTTTCTTTTCCAAATTTGCTTTACTAAAGGATGTGTCCATTTTGCAATACTAAAAGCACAGAATGCATGTACTTACATTCCCCGTGCAGCTGTAGTCTAAGCAAACCTCAGCTGACTGAGCGCATTCTTTCGCCTCTCGATTCTCTTTTCTGTTTGAACAAGTCTTGTTTAAACTTATTTTTTTCTTTTAATAATGAAAAATCATTTAGTCTAACCTGGTACAGAGCTTGACTCATATAAAGATACTAATTTAGGTAATGCCACTGGCCGTGCTGGCTCGGTACGGAGCGCCGACGTCGCACGTCTGCTCTCTCTGACTCCCACTGTGTGTGGAGGGGGGGGCGGAGAAGGGTGTGGATGTAGATGTGGGTGTGGCAAGGAGGCTGAGGAAATGCGTTTGTGTGGATGTGGATGTGGGTGTGGCAATGAGGGTGAGGAATTTGTGTGGGTGTGGATGTGACGAGGAGGCTGAGGAAGTGCGGGGGTGTGGGTGTGGCAGGAGGCTGAGGAAGTGTATGTGTGTGAATGTACTGTGAAGGATGAGTTATAAAGCTAGAAAGTACAGTTACGGATATGTTCAAGCATACACTTCATCACGATACATCAAGAGACAGTGAACAATGACTTTCAAAACCCAGTGATGTGATTTTCGAAGTCGAAGAAACATTTCAGAATATTTCGCAAGGAATTCTTAACTGCTGGACTCTAAACTGGAGCGATTTTACTTCTCGCAGCTATACATGTAACTGGGTGTGGGTGGGTGTGAGTCGGAGATGAGTGGATGCAGATGTCTGGGTGTGGATAAGTGGATGCAGATAAGCCTGTGTGTGTGTGTGTGTGTGTGTGTGTGTGTGTGTGTGTGTGTGTGTGTGTGTGTGTGTGTGTGTGTGTGTGTGTGTGTGTGTGTGTGTGTGTGTGTGTGTGTGTGTGTGTGTGTGTGTGTGAGCGAGTGTGTGTGCGTGCGCGTGTATGTGCGCGCGCGAGTGCGTCTGGGTGGAGAGGAGGTCAAGTATGAGCCAGGGAGGTGGATAGATATAAGGATGCCAGGAAGAGGAGAGACGGATGAGGGTAGCGGGATAATGACTGGAGGAAATGGGGAGGTAAGAGAAACGAGATGAAAATGAGTGAGAAAAGTGGGGAGGTATGTGAGGGTCATGGGGGGGAGGGAGGGGAGAGAAAGGAAAGGGTTGAATTGTAGTGGAGGGGGAGGTTTTAGCGAGGTAGTAGAGCGACAGCAGAGGAGTGAAAAAAGAGTAGAGGAGTTCGGGAAATGGAGACGTAGAAAGGTGGTGGGAAGAAGGGACAGGGAAGAGGGAAATGAGTGGTATGAAAGAGAGAATAGGAAAGATTATGAGAGGAATGAGGGGGGAGGGGCTGGTATAGGCAGGTCATTGGGGGAGGGGAGAGGCTGGGAAGGGAGAATGATGGGAAGAGGAGTCAGGGAGGGAATAGAAGAATGAGATAGTACGGTGGTGACAGAAAAGCGAGCAAGGAGAAAAGAATAAAAAGGGAAGCTGGTATAAGGAGGCCACAGACGAAAAAGGAGGAAGAGAGGGACGAGGGTGAAGGAAGCAAGGCAACGGAAGGGAGGGGGGTATAGTGGAGAGGGGAGTGTAGGTAGGGGTGGGAGCGGACTGCGGAAAGGGTGGGAGGGGTCGGTAAGAGAGTGTGTGTGTGTGTGTGTGTGTGTGTGTGTGTGTGTGTGTGTGTGTGTGTGTGTGTGTGTGTGGTGAGGAGGAAGAGCCGGGTGGTCGCGGGATCATGGTGGGGGTACAAGCAGGTCGACCCCTTGACGCCACCCCACCCCAACCCACCCCAACCCACCCTACCCCACCCATCCCCACCCAACCTTATTCCACCCACCCCACCTTCACTCTAACCTAACCCTCACTGCATTTAATGATTCACATTTTATATTATGCTTCCACTTCGGTTTTTGTATTTTTTTTCTTTTTACCCATGGTCAACACAACACCCTTAATCCATTCCAATAAACTTTATATTATTTCATTTAACTGTAGGGGAATCAAAGGAGCCTGAGTGTTAATACAGGTACCAATAATCCTTTCGCGGTTTGGCCAACTCTTGTGTTTCATTCCACCTGATGTCAGACGATTTTATTCAGCAGAGTGTGAATCATAGGAGCTTGAGTGTTACCTGTTCTTTTTTATCATTAGTTTCCTACATTCTCCACTTTTTAAAATATTTACACCTAACTATCTCTGATTATAATGCTTTTCTCTAATTCAACAGGTAGTTATTATATAGTTTTTCTACTTTTTTTATTTTTTTATTTCAGTATGTACACGTCCTCTGGCCCATACTGTGTCAAATTCACAGTCGTGTTATTTGTTTTATCAAGCAGTTTTTTGGGACGATTATTCCCTTTATTTAACTTTCTAGAGCCAAAGGTTGCTGGCTGGGCGTGGGAATGTATGGGACATATACCAGCGTACCGCCCGTCGCTTCCTGGCTCAGAGTCGTGAAATTCGTTGGTTCAGACTTAAGCCTTTATGTAGAGGTAGGCCATTTTTCGTTTTATTCAAGCAGTTTTCTGATAATTTAATTCAACTTTCGTGCATTCACTTCTAACACACACACACACACACACACACACACACACACACACACACACACACACACACACACACACACACACGTTCCAGGTAAACTTCCAAGTATTCTTTAAATTTAGTCATGCCATGATAATATAAACATTTCTTTACCATATCATATTCTGAATTATCTTCCATGTTGTTTTTACGTACAATCTTCTTTACTAATATGTACACCATTTAATTTGATTTCTGCAGCGTCTTCTCATGTTCTTCCTCTGTTAATCCCTTATAAACAGTATTTATGTTGAGTTTTTCTTTTTGCTGATATTCACACCACCTGCCATTCAACCTTCCGCTTCTAGACGGCTTTTCTTAATTAAAAAAAGTGATATAAGCGATACACAATAAAACAAAAATGGGATGACCTCTTCACTGAAAGGGATCCAAGCAAGCTGAATAAAAAATAATTTGACGTTTGGCAGAAAAAAACTTAAAAAAATGCCACTATATTAATCGGGATAGTATTCTCTCTCTAAAATATCTTCAGTAATTTTAATATGCAAACTATCCCCAGCCATTTTCCATTTCTTCTTACTTTGTTTTTCTTTTAACAATTCTGAGCTCTGTTTCTCGTTCATCTGGGCAGTTTTTAGATTGGTTCTCTCTCTCTCTCTCTCTCCCCGTTAATATACTGTTGTTTCTAATGACCAATTAAAACGCTAACTCTCTCCATGATATCACATTTCCTATTAGTTTTTCTTTAATCGTTTAATAGTCATGCTCTGCCTCCCCCCCCCCTCTCTCTCTCTCACACACACACACACACACACAATCTAAAGCTTCACCTATCTTATACCTCCGATTTTTCCTTTAATTATTCCGACCATCAAAGCACACGCATCAGACGGAATTCATAATATAATAATTCACAATATAATACATGTTAAGCCTTACAGTGAAAAAGGTAAAGTAAAGGGAGAAAGATTATATTGATTTTTAGGGTGAAGTGCTGAATAATTTAAAGGAGATAAGGATGAAGATTTGAGTGAATATAAATTAGGAAAAGGAAAGGTGCAGGTAAGTTCTTGGGATACTGAACAGAGAGAGAGAGAGAGAGAGAGAGAGAGAGAGAGAGAGAGAGAGAGAGAGAGAAAACCATATAACCTCATTACAAACCAATAATTCTCTTCATATTTGTACTTCCTGTATGTTCCTATACCACCACCTCTCCTTCCTCCTCTCCGTCACCTTCCCTTCCCTCCTCCCTTATTCCCCTTTCTCCTTCTCTTGCCTCCTGCTCATTCTCTTTCTCCCACCTTTGATTTCCTCTCTTCCTCCTTTTCCTCTTATGTCCTCCTGAGTCTTCTCTTTAATTCTTACTTTTCCCTCTTCCCCTCATTATTCCCCCTCTCTTCCCTCTCCTTCGTACCCCCACCTTTCTCTTCCCCCCTCCCCTCCACAACTCCACCCACCAACCACAAGCATCCCTCGCATTAGTACAAAGTGAAAGTCTGGTTTATTGTATCTCAACTTTAATAGTTAAGCGGGGGATGTCTTGGGTCGGTGGTGGAGGGAGAGAGATGAAGTGAGGGGTGAGGGGGAGAGAGATATGACGAGTCAGGGGGAGAAGGGAGACTGGGGGGGTATAAAAGGGGGGACTGGTAGGGGAGAGAGTGAGGGTTGGGAGCAGTGATGGAAGAAGGGTGAGAGGGTAGGAGGAGTGAGGGAGAGAGTGAAGGCAGGGAGTAAAGGGGCTGAGGGCTGGGGAGCGTAGGTATGGGCAGGAAAGAATGGGGGTGAGGCTTGTATGAGGGGTGGGGAGGGGAGGGACCGCTGTGTTAAGGGATGGGAAAGGGGGAGCTTTGGGAAAACAGGGGGAGGGGTAGAGGGAGAGATGGGGAGGGTAGAGCGGGAGCTGAAGAGGGTAGAAGAGGACCTGAAGAGGGTAGAGGGAGAGCTGAAGAAGGTAAAGGGAGAGCTGAAGAGGGCAGAGGGAGAGCTGAAGAGAGTAGGGAGAGACCTGAAGAGGGTAGAGGGACACCTAAGGCGTTCTGGTGGGAAGGTAGAGGGGCGTCACGAGGCAATGGAATTATTTATGCAGGGGGAGAGGAAGAGGCCGTGTTTGGGCACCCCCTGGCTGTGTGCAGCAAGGATTATTAAGGTGGGGAGGAAGGGTTATGAAGGCAGGTAGACTGAGATGGCCATGCTTTGTTATGGTAGATTTATTAACATGGACAGGTTAGTTAACAGAGGGACGGTTTTATTAAGGTGTGGGGGAGGGATATTAAGGAAACTATATTAAGTCGGGCACGGTTTACTAGGTAGATATATTAACATGGACAGTTTGTTAACAGAGAAATGGTTTTATTAAGGAGCGGGTTACAGTACAGAGGGATTATAAAACAAACCCTTTAAGCCTAGATACGCATTCATTTATTATTCAACCTAATGCCACACGGTATTATACACTTTCAAGACGTCCCTGGGTTACCATTTGGACAGTCAACCCTTTCCCTCTGATGACGTATTTTTCCTTTAATTCTTGCTACCACAGGAGAGACTTTAAGAACTGAAAGGGTTCAATACGGCCACAGAACCCTGAATTATAAAGCCGGGTTCTTTATCCTAGACCTAAATCGCGACAGTATTTTACATTTACGCTGCTCCAGGTGTTGCTGCAGCATAATAAAATCCCATAACGTTAACCAAAATAAGATTCAAAGCAGGCAATTAGCAGCCAGATGGTTCAGGTGGGGGGGGGGTCAAAAGATACGAAGAAAACAAAGATATATGACGTTCTCGAGCTGATGGGATTAAGGTGGTATAAAGAAGGTGCAGTGGCTTTACTGACTCTGGGATATTCCTAACCCCGTCGTCTTATCCTTCATCTTATTAAAAAGTATCAATAAACGAATGGCTTATCAAGGAGGTATTTGCATAGGAAGCGTTTATTGAAGAAAAGATATTAACATCCGTAAGGCTTATTAACGTTATCAGCATGGGAAAATCTTGATGATAGGGGTACGGCTACTAATGAGTGGGTTTCTCATGGGGTGATGGGGCTAATGAGGGAAGAGATGGCCAGATAGCGGAGTGGAGGTGGTTGTTCCCCCCCCCTCTCTCTCTCTCTCTCTCTCTCTAAGACGATTTTATTTAGGTGACAAGGATGGGAGCATAAGAGAGGTCAAAGAGGAGTGAGAGAGGGGAATGATAAGTGAGAGGGACTGGAAATGTATGGTAAGGATGGTGGGTGGAGGAGAAGGGGAAGGGAGGGAGGTATCAGAGGAGTGGGTATAGGGGATGAAGAGGGAAAGATAGATAGATATAAAGACGGAGAGAAAGTTGGGGTAAGGAGTGTATAGTGAATAAGGTAGAGGGGAGGGGAGGAGTGAGGAGAGGAGGGGAGGGGTGAGGGGTGAGTGAAACGGGGATAGGGTAGGGTGCATGAGAGATTAGGAGGTGGCAGAGGAGAGACGATGGTGGAAGGAAGGTAGGTGGGGATATGGGAAGGGTGGAAGGTGAGGGGTGGAAGATTGGTGGGTAGGTAGGGCATGGGGGGTTGATAAGAAGATACGTATTACTGGCGTGGTTAATCACACCCCGCACTGTTGATAAGGAATGATAACACTGCCTCCACAAATTATTAAATTCCAGGGAGTGGCCAAGACAATGCTAAGTCTGAGCCCGCCATACTAAGACCACCCACTCTTATCGGGTTCACGGCACTTATTGGTCAGAGAACATGGAACAATATGCAGCACAATCGGAGGGCGGCAGTATGTCCTTCAATGTGTTAGTATAAAATGTCTAAACTTCACCATACAAACGTTAGACCAATCACACCTATTGCGATTATATCTTATTGGTTAAAATGCATGAAATATTTGCGTTAAAATATGGGGCCGGTAGTGTGTCCTTCCATGTGCTTCTGTATTATATTTGCATCCTGTCAGACCACCCTCAATGGCCCGTATTCTCGTAGCTTAAGGAGGCTTCCTAACACCTCTTCCTTAGTGATTTATTTTTTGATATGGGTGGTTAATATCCCTTTGAACGCTATTTATGCAGAGTATGGTGATATTGGAAGGATTTATATAATACGGAATTGGACAGTGAGGTGTAATAAACAAACCAAATCGCTTTCAAAAAAGTGTTAGGGAGCTTCCTCAACCGACAAGAATACGAGCTAATGACATACGCTAATCAAAATTACAACATTTTGGCGATATATTAAAATTTTTTGCGGCACAATCACGAGTCGGTAGTATGTTCATTCATGTGCTTATATTACGCTCGTTCCCTGCCTGAATCTGACGTACAAAATATCGCCAGATCATCTTCATTATCGCACGCTGATTTGGATTACGACGCCATTTTGGTCAGAATACATGAAATATTCGCATTAGAATCTGAGGCGGGTAGTATGTCCTTTGATGTGCTTGTATCCTATGTTCGCACCTCGTTAGATCAGCCTCACTGCCACACGCTTATCGGGATCACAACTCCTCGGAATTGATGAAATATTTGTGGTAAGAGTAAGGAGCCGGTAGTATGTCTGTTCATGTGCTGGTATCCCCAAGAAAAAATAAAAATCCATTCTCTTTCAGGCAAGTGAGGGCAAATATAAAATACTTGAAACTCTGGCGATAAATATGTTTCATGAATTTTGCTGAACTGACAGATTTTTTGTCACCCACCAAAAACTGAATAAATGAATGTACGAAATTAAAATGTGAAGAAAAGGAGGAGGAGGAGGAGGAGGAGGAGGAGTGTAACTTGCAATACTTTGGTGATAGAAACTCCGTGTACAAACAGCTAGATAAGGAGTTTATTACAAGCTCACAGTAAAATAGTCTACCCTTCTCGGCTGCCCGATATCAACTGATGTAATAACGCCGTCTTCAGGCGTGGGAGAGCATGCTGACCTAGCAAATTTAGTGGGGGCATGTATGCATTGGGGGGGGACATATATACATCGGGGGTAGACATATTGTGGAGGGGGTACACTACTCCCCCGGGTAGCGGAGATGGTGTCTCCTGACACCAGGAGTTAAATGGTGGGTGAATATAGTAGTAAGGCAGGACCGGGGAGGTTCGTACAAGGGATAAGTATGATACAGGGGCAGTAGGGGAGACATGGCCATGTTGAGGGGAGGGAATTAGAAGGATATATACATATAAGATATACAAGGAATAATAGGTACAAATCCAGTAAGGGTCGAAGGGATATATAAACATAATGGGAAGTACACAATAATAGTTTGATACATGAGAAACAAGGAGTAGATATGAGAGTTCTATTGTTGTTCTTCCATCATTTTTTTTTTTTTTTGTATTTTCTGTAGGATACACTGTCACTCAGTAATGCATGAAAGAAATACCATCATTTCCTAGTAGGCAGAGTGCTGTTCACAGTGTGGTTAAATGTTAGATGGCAATGGTAGTCACGGAATGCGAGGGCACTAAGTACGGGGAGTTTCTACGTCGTGTGTAGGGCGTACTATGCCTGTAGCGACTCTGATTTCCCGGAGTCGACGTTCCATTTTTCTGACACAACAATGCACTGCACAGATGATGAGTAGAAAACCTATGAAAGCGATAACCACAGGGGGAAACAACTGTTGGATGAACCCATGAACGGCTGAAGGCCAGAGAAAATTGATCCATAATGAAATCACTGTCATTGAGGAAGGTGAGCATGCGCAAGTGAGGGGAGGTGATGGTAATGTTGGCAGATGGTAGGGTTGAAGGCATGTCGATTGGTTGAAAGATGTCATAGGAGTGTTTACGAACAGCTTGGTGATAGCGAGTGGCGTAAGTGATGACGGACTCCGATTTGACGGTACAATAGTCAGGTGCTTTGTAGAGACCACTAGCGGGGACGAAGCGAACGGAAGAACCAGGACACATGATTGTGACAGAGATGGGAACAGCAACGAAGAAATACTGGACATGGTTGAGGTGAGCATGGTGGACCGGGAGGTCAGGAGCTGGGACAAAAGAACAGGCCGAGTAGATGGAATGGTTGCGAACTAAAGCAGACTCACAGGGTGTGGCACTGCTAGGGAAGATAGCGAAAAGGTGGGCAGCACAGAGACGAGAGGTCGGAGTAAGAGAGGAACATTGCTGGAGGTCTGTGGAAGAAAGGAAGACAACGGAAAGATGATCATGGGAGAGGAGGAAATATTCTGAAGGAACAGATACCTGTAACAAGGTGTTGAGGCGGAAAGGGAAGGGAATGATGTGGAAAAGGTTAAAGGTTATGGCAGAACGGAGAGGAATATGGACGACGACGTATGTAGTGAGAAGAGTGGCTTCGAGAACAGGATAATAATATTCAAGGGAAGAGTAAGGGAGGACTGGGGAGACCCCGAAGGTGGAGTGAGCCCATTCCAGGACAGAACGGAGAGCTGAGACAGGTACTAAGTCGGCAGTGACACGGCCATTGATAGCATCGACCAGGATACGAACCAAGGTAGAGACTTGAGACAGGAGAGAGTCAACGGCCAGTTGGAGATTATCCATGTTGAGTTTGAGGTAGAAGAAGAAAATGTGTCAATGAGCTCAGTGAATCTGTTACTTATGCATTGCAACTGCCAGCAGAGTGGGAGGAAAAGGTTATAGAGATACTCATTCGGGTTGTGTGTCCCCATGAGGGCCGTGAGATGGTTCCTGATTCCGTGGAGCTGGTGTGCGTAGGCAGGTAGGGCAATGGCTACGTCGGCCAGGGGCGCAAGATCGTAGCGCAAGGAGACCTCGCCTCCTGAGCCGACCAAGGCCCCGGGACGTACTCCACCATCGTCCTGACCTGACCCAGACCCCAGGAGGGTCAGCACTGCCAGCAGGGAGAGCGCTAACATCGTACCTAGAAAATCAGGGTAGAGTTAATGGGGGAGGTCGTGAAGAGGTTGATGGGCAGAGCGCAGTTTGGACCGATAGTGATTGATTGATGAATGAGCAGGTGGAGATGGAGAGGAAGGAGACTGAGGGATAGTTGGAGACGAGGTAGACTGAGGGATAGGTGGAGACAAGGTAGACTGAGGGATGGGAGGAGGGGAAGAAGGGGCAGGAGGTTGTGTAAGTGACTCTTCCAACACGAGGCCACGGGGTGCTCGCTTTAAGTCATCGACGTGGACCCATCTGGTGTCCTTAGTGGACAGGTCCTGGAGGTGAAATTTGTTGCCTTGTTGAGCGAGGACTCGGTGGGGCCCTGTAAATTTGTCATCCAACTTGGAGGAACGCGTATGGGAATGAGCAAAGACAAGATCGCCTACATTGATAGTGATAGGAGAGGCGGACTTATGTTGGTGCTGCAGCATGTCCTCCTGAGAGGAAGCCAAAGTGGATTGGACATACTGGTGGATTGTCTGGAAGTTGGCCAATTTTAGTTTAACATAATCATCCATGTTGTAGATGAGTTCTGGCTTTGAGGATAAGAGAGAGTATGGGAGGTCCTTGTCAAAGCCAAAGAGGACGAAGAAGGGAGATTCAGCAATGGATGCATTGATGGAACTATTGATGGAGGATGCCACTTGGGGAATCCAGTCATCCCAGGACGAACTATGGGAGCCTAGATGTCTGAGGCACTCTAAGATTTTTCGGTTGTGGCGTTCTACAAGGCCATTGGAAGCCGGATGGTTAGGCACGACATTGCACTTACTGATATGAAAGTGGCGACAGATCTCATCGAGAAAGCTATTGTTGAACTCTGTACCGTTGTCAGTAAGAATGGTATGAGGGGTACTGAACGGGCAAATTACGTGATCTACAAGGGCACGTGCAACGCTCTTCGCGGTCTTGTCGGAGAGGGGACGAGGACACAGTAGCGGGAGAAGTGGTCGACCGCTACGAACAAGTACTCAGCGCCAGATTCTGTGAGAGGTAGTTTTAAGAGATCGATTGAGACAGTTTCCCATGGTCGTGATGGGATTGGGTATTGTAAGAGAGGTGCTGGTAAGCCGGTTGATCCTTTGTGGCGGTGGCAGGAGAGGCAAGAGTCACAGTGGGCATTGATATCGCGGCGCATGGTTGGCCAATAGTATCTGAGACGTGCTTGGCGCAAGCATCGGTCTTTACCTGGATGGGAAGCTTGAGGAGTATTATGAACAATATGAAGAACCTTTGGTATCAGGGCAGTGGGGACAACAAGTTGGCGTACTTCGCGATTGGGCATATCTTTGCCTGTTAGCAGTGTTTTCCTGTACAAGAGATCATCATCTAGCATGAACTCATCTAGTGATACTGGCAGAGTAGGTAAGGTCGAGGCATCGCCAGATTCTAGGAAATAAATGACTTTGGACCACATGGGGTCTTGGCGTTGAAAGTTTCGAACAACTTCTGACGTTAGTGTAGTATTTTCAGTTACTTCAGGCTGCAGTGATGTTATAGCTGCTGCTACGTGACGTGAGAGTGCGTCTGCGACTACATTCAACTTGCCTGGTACATATTGAAAAGTGGGATTAAAGTCCTGGATGATGACAGACCATCTAGCTAGTCTACCTGTTAGGTTGCGATTCTTGAACAAATCACATAGTGGAAGGTGGTCTGTTTGGATATGCACTGGATAACCATAGACTATATCTCTGAAATGTTTCAAGGACCAGATTACCGCTAGCGCTTCGAGATCTGTGACACTGTAGTTACGTTCAGCGGTTGTAAGGGTGCGACTAGCATATGCTATTACGCGCTTCTTTGATGCTTCATCGAGTTGCATCAAAACGGCACCAAGTCCAGTGCCTGAGGCGTCTGTGCAGAGAAGGAAGGGTGTGGTATAATCAGGGAATGCTAGAATAGGGGCATTTACAAGAGCTGTCTTTAGCTTTTGGAAAGCCTGTGACTGGTCGTTAGTCCAAACAAAGGGCACATTCTGCTTGAGTAAGTGGGTCAGAGGAGCGGCGATCTGCGCATAATTCCTGATAAAGCGACGATAATAGCCACTGAGGCCCAGGAAACTTCGTACAGCGTCGGTAGTGGTAGGTTCTGGGAAGTTAATGATCGCCTTAGTTTTATCCTCATTAGTATGAATGCCTTGTGCATCTACGACATGGCCTAGGAATTTGATTTTCTTTTGCAGGAAGTCACATTTACTGAGATTGATTTTCAGGCCTGCGAGCTGGAGGCGTTCAAAGACTTGCTGGAGTTTGGTAAAATGATCAGGAATGGATTTACTCACAACAATGATATCATCTAGGTAAGCAAAAAGAGAGTGTCCCATCATACCGCTGAAGACTGAATGGATAAGTCGCATGAACACGGAAGGAGCATTTCTCAGACCAAAAGGGAGTCTCTTAAACTGAAAATGTCCGGAAGGGGTGCTAAAGGCTGTGACTGGGCGAGAGGACTCTTCCATTTCGACCTGCCAGTACCCGCTGAGGAGGTCTAAAGATGAAAAGACTACGCTATTGTCACCAAGGGATTCTAGCAAATCAGTGAGGACAGGTAACGGGAAACGGTCTGGAACGGTTACAGAATTGACCTTACGATAGTCGACTACTGGTCTAAAGTTGCCGTCCTTCTTTGGTACTAAGAAAAGTGGGCTATTCCATGGACTGACGGAGGGTTCAATAATGTCCTGGTCTAACATGTTCTGTACCATTTGATCTGTTTGCTTACTCTGGCTGTGAGGCAATCGATACGCTGGTATGTAAATCGGCTGAGTTCCTGGGAGTAGTTCAATCGTATGTTTGACAAGGTCTGTTCTACCCATCGGTTCACCGGGTAAGGCAACCACGTTTCTGTACGAGGTCAGAAGGTCGAGGAGTTGAGACGTATTTTCTGGGAAATCTGTGCAAGTGAGATGTGAGAGCATATCGGGTGAATGCGTCGGCGCAGATCCCGTAGAGTTAATAGTACATACACCGATTGGCGTATCATCAGTCTGAATAGTAGGAATTGAGGAATCCTGGCACACCTTTACGGCCGCTGGGTATACTAGGAAGTCTCCAATCTTTACACCACTTTTAAGTTTTAGTGGAGCATGTGTGACATTGAGCAAGTACAGGTAGCATAAACTGTCCTCTAAGACTGTACACCACGCTGACTCATAAGTCAAGCCATTCACACAACACGTCTCAGGTAGGGTTAGTACATCCACTCCTTCATTCGCACTGGCAACACAAACAGAAACTTTGGTGAACTCATGCGGTAACAAAATTGTGCACGTATTCGTTACTGCACGTTTTGTCTCTGCGTGTTGGAGAAGATCATTCAGACTGTGTGAGGTAGGTAACTGAGACATGTCTGAGTCAGCAATAGTGTTGTCGGGAGAGGATGTAAGAGCCATGTTCAAGGGCTGAGATGATGTATCAGGAGACATTGAGGAATTTATGTCCTTGCTCGCAGTCAGTAAAGGAATGATCTCTGTATTCTCAGATGAAGATAGTGGTGGTTTGGGCTGGGTTGGACTTTTTGGTAGTGATAGGGACAGAGGTAATTGAAGGACTGATTTGATCGTAAGAACAGGACGGGGACATTCCATAGTGTAAACCGGGAATCCAGAAATGTCTATACTACCACAAGCAGGTAATAATGCAATGGAATGTTGTGCCATGGTGGAGAAACCAATAAGGGCATCTGCGGGATACTGCAAATCATTAGTGACATGAAATTCAATGAGGATAGGGGGCACAGCTCTGTGGAGTTTGACTTCAAGGATGACTCTTCCCTTAACCTTAAACTCTGAGCCGTTAACACCACATAGGCGAATGTCTGGTGGTTCTAGGAAACTGACGTGGCTGTGATGGCGATGAATAATTTGTAAGGAATCTTCGGAGATGAGATTTACTATAGATCCTGTGTCCAAGAAGAATGACGTTGGTATGTCATGACTGCTTCCGAGAATGACTAAACCCGAGGATGTTATGGGACCTACATGGCGGATGGGGAGTTGGGTTTCTGGTTCTAAGTGATATTGGTCCGATACGGGCGCGGCGCTTCCCCCGACTGTGGGTGGTTGAGGTAACGACATTCCTCAGTGGTGTGAGTCGTGCTTGATTTGTGGTATTTGCAGTGTGGACGACGTGAGCGGGAAGGCGTACGCTGTCTGGTTTGGGAGTGAGGACGTCTGTATGTACGGTCGCAACTGGATGCTCGATGTCCAGGATGACCACAGTACCAGCAAAGAATCGAAGATTGTCTGTTCCGTCGGGCGCTAGATTGATCACGGCCTGCGGTAGGAGAGCGATGTGTGGCAGGTCTGCTGCGTGTGGTGGGACGGGAGCGAGATTGGTTTGGGGTAGTGGTGTGACAGACTGAGGAGGCCAAGGGTTGGGTGGTGCCCTGACGTGTGTAGTTCGAACCTGTTCTTTCATGAATGGCTTTAGTGACCTGAATAATTTTATCTCCTGGACTGAAACCGATTTCCAAGGCTAGCTCTCGCTGTTTAAGAGTAAGCCAGTGAAGGAATCTGAGGTAACCCATTAAGTCAGCAAAGTTGGTGAGTGAAAGCATGGGAACGCCATTCTTGTCTTCTAACCATTTCGTGCCTACCAGTAATTGGAGCATCTCGCTACTAGTTGCTTTCATGGCGGCGGCAGCTTCGCGGAGCTTGGCATATTGCACTGGGACGCGCAAGTCCTCATCTAGTTGGTTTAGGAGATTAATGAATCCCATGAGAGACGCGGTATTTGAATGCTGGCAACAAAGGCTGATGAGTTCCGTACGAAAATCAGCAAAGGTACAAATGCTATCGAAATGGCCTGCACGGATCGCGGATCCGATGTCTGATTTACTGTGATGCAAGCGACCGAGGAGGTAAGCTACTTTGAGCGATTCCTCGGTAATTTGTCTATTATTTATTTCTATTTCGACTTCTCTGAGGAAATCATAGACAGACCAGGTTGGGTCCTGGCCGGTAAATTTGGGACGATTGGCATCGTCGAGATAGATAGACTGTGGAGGGTTGGCCATGGCTGGAAGTGTAGGAGTGGCGGCAGGAGAGGTGTGGGAGAGAGAAAAGGTAGTGGCAGTTAAGGGCGAGCAAGACGGGGTATGAAGGGAGGCAGGAGAGGGAACGACAGGGGAAGGAGTAGAGCAAGAAGAAGGGAGTGTAGAGGCAGGAGTAGAGGAGGAGGTATCTGGATTTACGAGGGTAGGACGGGTAGTAAGTGATTCTGCGGGAAGTGAAACGGGAGTCTCAGGTACAGGGAGGTGGTACTCTTTGCCACTTCGTAAATGAGTGATTGTGTTAGAGTCGGCAGACGGGGTATGAGCAGGTGATGTTTCCGGGTCGAGAGGGCTGGTGGTAAGCGGTGGACGTGGAAAGTATGACATTTAATGCGGCAATGGAAGATGAAAGGATGAAGATGGATACGTAGGTGGAAATGGATAAATAACAATGAGAGAATGGAATACACTAGGTGTGAAAATGAATGAAGGTGCGGGCATGGATGGTTTAAATAAAATGCGAAGGATGAGATGGAATATTAATAATGTAGGTGAAGATGAAAACGGGGTAATGGAAATGAGATGGAATATTTACAATAACCAATCTGTAGAGAAAATCGAGGATAATCTCTAGAGAAAGGAAAGATATACTATAGTTACACAGTAGAAACGGGAGTGTCGAGATGTATGACGTGCAGGGTGGCTGGGCGTAGCTGGGCTGGGGCGGGGCGGGGCGACGGGGCGGGGCGGGGCGGCGGTGGAGAGACAGCTGGGCGGAGAGAAGAGACGCCGCGATGAATCACCGGCAGGGAGTGGCGGTCTTAGGAGGCTCCGTAATGCAGACCAGATGCGGGCGACGGTGGAGGCCGGTGGTGGGTGGTGAGGCAGATGTCGGCGCAAGGCAGGTGTAGAGCTGGTGAGTTGCAAATGCAGAGAATGGTGGTGGGCAGGCAGCGGGCAGACAGTGATAAGTGGCACCGTGGGGGCAGGAGCTATGATGAGTCCGGAACAGGTGCTGGGAACAGGTGCAACAGGTGCGTAGGTCGGCGACGGTGACACGTGCGGTCAGGAACAAGGCGTATGGGTGCGGTAGTTTGAGAGGTGAGCACTGATGAGAAAAATGGTACACTCGAAAAGCACAGCCAAGGTATAGAGGCACAGAGGAGGGGCGAGGCTGGCAGATGCGAGGCGTCGTGTATCTTGTTGTATCACTAAAAATCCAAGGAGGCGGTCAGAATGTGATGGTTCGAAACACCGCTGCTACCAAATGTAACTTGCAATACTTTGGTGATAGAAACTCCGTGTACAAACAGCTAGATAAGGAGTTTATTACAAGCTCACAGTAAAATAGTCTACCCTTCTCGGCTGCCCGATATCAACTGATGCAATAACGCCGTCTTCAGGCGTGGGAGAGCATGCTGACCTAGCAAATTTAGTGGGGGCATGTATGCATTGGGGGGGGACATATATACATCAGGGGTAGACATATTGCGGAGGGGGTACAGGAGGTTGGAGGAAATGCTTAGTCCTTTTTTTTTTTTTTTTTTTTTTTACCCAGGTGCATATATAAACCAGGACAATTTATGAAGTGAAATATATTTCTGACAGCTTCCCAGGTAAAAACAAACAGCCTCTCCCTTCGCCGTCAGACAAACGTAGGCATAAACCAGGACTTCGAATTTATGATGAAGGATGTGTTTGAAAATTACCAAGGTGCCAGTTACCTTACCTATGTGAAAAAGAAAAATAAAGAAAAATGTCTACCTCTCCTTTCAAGCCAATGTAGGCACACAATTAGGCTTGAGTTTATGAAGATGAATGGTTAAGAATATGACTCCAATGTTCGTTTCCCAGCCCAAGACTAAAGTTGGCTTCTTAAATGTGGGAACAAATGAGGACAGGAGTTTGTGGAAAGAACTATGTATATGTCAGTTTTCTCTGCAAAAACAAATGGTCTACCTCCTTCAAGCAAATAATTATAGTACACGCAAATATTGTGCATATATATTGTTGTATACTGTATTTAGAGATGCTTACGTGCAAATATAAATTTATGAATAGATAAAAGAAATGCACATGGATATAAGGCAAATAAAATGTAAATAATTTAGAAACAGATGTGTTGAAAAAAAAAAAAAAAATCCTCTCCTCTTCTAACAAACATCAAGATAAAATTGACTAGATGAGAAACTAAAAAAAAATAAAAAAAAATAGATAGATAGTTTAGTGTATGTGTGGGAGGGACGATGAGGGGGTAAGGTGTGACTTGAGTGGGAGGGGGTGAAGGGTGAGTGTGAAGAGGGGAGAGTGTGAGAGATAAGAGGGCAGAGAGAGAGAGAGAGAGAGAGAGAGAGAGAGAGATGTGTGGTGGTAGGATCGAAATGGGGGAGAGGGAGGGGCAGGCAGAGGACTAAAAGAGAGAGAGAGAGAGAGGTAGAAGCGAGATATGCGAGGGAGAAGAAGAGGAAAAAGAGAGAGAGGGCAGAGGGCTTAAAGAACAGATGGCAAAATGAAACACAAGGGACAAGTGAAAAGAAGAGACAGAGAATCCAGAAGAAGAGAGAGAGAGAGAGAGAGAGAGAGAGAGAGAGAGAGAGAGAGAGAGAGAGAGCAAGAAATATCTCCCCCTCCTCCTGCCCATATGGAGTCGAAGCCAGGACAAGAGATGCTATCGCTCTATCTACAACAGCATCTCTCCACTGACCCTTCCCCCTCCCCTCCCCTCCCCTCCTCTCACCCCTCACATCCCCCTCCTCTGCCACCATACTCTATTTGACCCCCTGACCTCTAGCTGACCCGCAGGGGTCCAATTAGGCACCAGACCCATTTACTCTACATGGTCTGAAGCACACCACTATGATATTTCCATCGTTCTTGCACTGTCGCTTGACTGGGCTGGCGACGACGACGATGATGATGACGATAATAATGATGATGATGATTCGTGCATGATTAGGCAGAACGGTGTTACCTTGTATGCGTTGTTGTTGATTGCGATGTCGTGATGGGATGGTGATGATGATGAATGACGACGGTGATGGTCATCATGACTGGGAGATTTCTGCATGATTAAGTATTATATTTTTTCCTTCGTTGTATTTGTGATAGTAATGATGAAGATTATGATTACATTGATGATGATGATGATGATAATGATAATTTCTCATCGTTATTGTTGAGTAAGACGACGACGATAACAACAACAAAGATAAAGCTAAAGGAGAAAGTGAAGGTGGTGATGGTAATTATTATTATTATCATTATTATTATTATTCCGAGATTAAAGGTAGACCACAAATACCACCACCATGAATCATCTCCAGACAGATACACCTTATACCAGTATTTTCCATTTCTCTTACAGTATTATTTTCATATCAAATATATTGCTCATAATTCTCGTTCCTTTGTGCTCTCATTTTCCTATTTCTTTCCCACTTACACCATTTATTAGTGGAAAATACGGTTTTGATGATGATGATACAACACACGTACACACGCACATTCCCTGCTGCACATGCACACACACATAGCCTATATACATACATCTACATAGATGTTTATACAAGGAAGGAAAACACACACACACACACACACACACACACACACAAGGAAAACTCACTTATAAAAAAAAGGGAGTCAGGTCGGGGTTACGCATGGTCAAGTGGAAGGTGTGGGAGGGGGCAAAGGAAGTTGGAAGTCGGGAGAAGGAGACGTTCGGGAGGAGGGGATGAGGAGAGACAAGGTGAGGGCAAGCAGGGATGGGCGGGAGTATAAGGAGTAGAGATGGATGAGGGGGGTAGAGAGTGGGGAAGGGGTGAAAGGATGGGGAGCAGATGAGGACGGCGAGGGGGGGGTGAGGGAGTCGGCAAGGGGAAGGTGAGGATGAGAGGAGGTGTGAAGGCAAAGAATGGGTGAGGGCAAAGAGAGAGAGTGAGTGAGTGGCCTGGGGAGACGGGGAGAGGGCAGGGGGGGCGTCCAAAAATACGGGGTGAGGGGTTGGGAGATTATGGGGTGGGGAGGAAGGAATCGCACAGGAAGTTAGGACAAGGAGGAGGGATGAGGGGAAAGGGGGAGGAGGTGGGAACCGGGGAGGAAGGGATGGTGCGAAACATAGAGGTATGGTGCGAAAGAATGCTGGGAGGGATGGAGGGGAGTGGGTGGGAGAGGGTTAGGAGGCACTGGATGAGAGTGGGGGAGGGACAGGAAGTGAGGGTGAAGGCGAGGAATGTGCGGTAGTGAGAGACGAGAGTGAGAGAGGAGATAGGGGACAGAGACGAGAGGAGGGGAGAGGAGAGGAGACAAGAGGGGGAGGGAGGGGTGGGGTGGTGAGAAAAGGTAGTAAGAGACAAGGGTGGGAGGGGAAGGGGTGGGGGTCAGGGAAGGGGTAACATGAGAAGCACACACAAGCATATACCCAATACATAAATCTCAGATACCCAAAATTGATGCCCAAGCTGACAATACGGCCAGTGCCCCTTCCTCCACCCCCTCTCTCTCTCTCTCTCCTGAACTACTGTACTTTTATATCCTATTCTGATAACGGCCAATCCCTTAGCAACGTGTAAGCGTAAGGGCTCGAGGCTAGACTAGGCTGTCCAGTACATTTAAGGACATACGACCAACTTACTCACCTTGGTGGCAAAAAAAAAAAAAAAAAAAAAAAGTAAATAAACAAAGAAAATAAAACTTCAGCCATCACCTCCCTCACACCGACAGGCTCGTACTCTCGTCGGTTAAGGAAGCACCCTGACACCTCTTCCTTAGCGATTTATTTTTGGATATTGCTGTTTAATATCCCTTTTTAAGTCGCTTACGCAAAGTACGGCGAGATTGGATTTATGAAAAACAGGACAATAAGATGTAATAAACAAAATAAATCGCTTAGAAAATGGCGTCAGGAAGCTTACTTAACCAACGAGGAAACGGGACCTTCTGATCAAATAACCACCATTAAGGGAGCAATCAATCAGTGATTAGAGGAAGCAAAAAAAAAAAAAAAAAATGCTGGGCCTTATGCAACGGAAAATCAAAGCTATGCTCATATAAAAGACTCCGCCATGATTTATACTTTAAAAACAAAAGATGAAGAACTTTGATTACCTGTCTTTTTATTTTTTAAATATACTTCGACACTCTACTGTGTGTGTGTGTGTGTGTGTGTGTGTGTGTGTGTGTGTGTGTGTGTGTGTGTGTGTGTGTGTGTGTGTGTGTGTGTGTCTTAAACCATTCAAGTGTGCTTAATTTCTCTGAGTTCAAAGAAAAAACTGCAGGATGTTTTTCGGAAGAGAATAAAAAAGTTCATATTCCGCTTGCAAAGGATTAGAGCAGCATAGTTCATTCGCTTTAACATGGCCTAAATTTTCATCCTTCTGCAGCTTATTTCACGTAGTTAAGTGGTAGGAAAAAGACAGTACTGTGTTTCGACATCCTTTTTGTAGTACAGTACTTTTCGTGACTAGCATCATATTCTAGTTTTAATCTATTGTTCGAACTCAGCATTCAAGATGAAGGGATGGCAAATTTAGGTCAATGTAAAGTGAACACAGTGTAGTGGTTGTAGCCCCAGGTTCATCTGAAACGTGAACCCAGTGGACTGCAGGCTGAAGCTGTCGTCTTGCAGTCCTCAATCCTCCTTTTGGGGGGATAGGGAGAGAACTTAGGGACGTTTGTATAACCGGGCAGTGGAGCCACCCAGTTGTATCGGTGCCACCACGTGAAGGCGATTCTCTCCTGCACGAAAGGATTAGAGGAAAATTAGAAAACAGGTTTGAGGCGATACAAAAGACCTTCTTCTTTACTATCCTTGTCTTATTTTAGTAGTTTAGTTACTCTGACCTACTGCAGTGATCCTCTCTTCTTATGTAGTGACTGACTGCACTGGTATTCGAACCCCCAGGAAGTCAGCTTCATCCGTACTTTCATTTTTATTTTTATCTTAACATGGTTTCACAGCATCAGTAGGAAAACTGGGAAGAGGGTATGAGAGTGGGAAGAAGCGGTAGAGTGAGAACCTTATGTAGCGAGGAGGGGAGGGAGGGGAGGGTCGAGTTGTGAGAATGATAATGGATATGGAGCATTTAAGTGGTATGATTTTCAGGTATGTTAGGTTACGAGTTGGGTAGGTGGATGGATGATACAGTGGGCAGGTGAACGTGTAGGTGGGTGAGTGAAATAGGTGGCTGGGTATGATGCAGGTGGTTCAGTGGGTGTAGGTGGGTGGTGCAGGCAGTGTGGTAGATAAGGGAAAGGTGGGTGGGTGAGTCAAAGTTGATTCATTGGTCTATAGGTGGAGGAGTTTGCAGAGGTGAGTGAATGAGACCAAGTGGCTGAGTAAATTTTATATATGAGTAAGATAAAGCATAGGTGGGTGGATGCGGCTCAGGTGAAAGAGGCGCATGTAGGTGGGTGGGTGAGGAACAGGTGGGTGAGTGAACCGTAAGTGGATAATTAAGGTCCAGGAGGAGAGATAAGCTCTAAATGGATAATCAACACACAGGTTATCAAGACCCAGGTGGATGGCTGATACACGTGGAATCTGGATATAATCAAGGGGGTGGATGATTCATATGTGGATGGCTAAGTCCCATGTGGTTGATTGGTTGATTAAAGAACAGGTGGATAATTAAAACACAGGTGGATAATCAACACACAGGTGGACTGCAATGCCCCAGGTGGTTGGTTAAGGGACAGGTGGAGGGTAACAGCACAGATGGACGGCAAAAACCCAGGTGGATGGGTCAACCCCGGGGAAGCCAGTGTGAAAGAGGGTCACGGGGGAAGGGGTGGGAGTGACTAATATGAAGATGGTCAACTCACCGTGGATGGCTGAGGCTCAGGGTTTTACTCAACTTCGGAAAGGCCCTCATAGTGGAAGAATTACGAAACTGGTGGATGGATAGGTGGATGGGTAAGGCACAGGTGGATTGTTCAGACACAGGTGGATGGTTAAAACAAGGGTGGATGGTTAAAGCCCAGGTGGATGGATACGTGGCGTCTGTGAGGGGTGGTGTAAGAGGTGGATGAGTGACGGGTGGATGAGAAAGACCCTGGTGGATAATTAAGTCCTTAGTGGACGATAAAAATACTGACGGATGGATGATGCAGAGATGAATAAGGGAAGGGTGGATGATTTTATTCTACTGTAGGTGGATGGTTAGTACACGTTGCGTCTGTGAGATGAGGTCAATGGGGTGGATGAGAAGTGGATGGTTATGGTATAGGTGGAAGGAATACGACAGATGTGGATAATATACACTTTAAGGATGTGGACGTCCTAAGAGTTTTATGCTGACTACTTCAAGACGATTTATTCAGTTGGAGAAACACGATGGCAGGCGACTAAGTGATACGAGTGGATGGTTGATGTAGATGTGGATTAACAGAGCCCAGGTGGATGGCTATGGCATAGGTGGATAAATAACGTCCAGATGGATGAATAACTCCCAGGTGAATGGCTAAGGCACAGGGGAATATTAATCAACGCCTGGACAAATGAAGCACAGGTGGAGTTTGTGATGTGGGGTCAAAGAGGTGTTGGGTGAGTGACAGGTGAGGTGGTGGTGATTTATTGGCGTACGTGTGACAAGTGGGGGAGGGAGGGAGTCAGGGGTGAGAAGGTGACTCATAGAGGGTCACAGGGGGCTAGGCAGGTGACTGGAGGGGTCAGGGAGGAAGGAAGGATGGTGGGGGGCGGGTACTGTGGATGAGGTAGTAGGGTGCTGGTGGTTGGGTGAGGGGAGGGGGTTGGCAGAGATAGTAGGGTGCTGGTGGTTGGGTGAGGGGAGGGGGTTGGCAGAGATAGTAGGGTGGTGGTTGTTGGGGGTAGGGAGATGGGGGTGTGATGAGTCAGAGATGGTGGCGAGATGGGGGGAAGGGTGGTGCTGGTACAAGAGGGAGGGGGGGAAAGGTGGTGCTGGTACAAGAGGGAGGGGGGAAAGAGGTGGTGGAGTGGTATTAGTTGGAGGAAGGGAGGGAGTGGAAGCATAGTGATGGAGTGTAAGAGGTAGAGGCTGATGTGAGTCGTGGGCGGTGGGGTAGTGGGAGGGGGTTGAATTGTGATGAGGAGGAAGAGCCATAAGTAATGGAGGGAGGAAGGGGAGGGGGAGCAAAAAGGAGTACAAAGGAAAGAAAACTGCAACAGTCCTGCCGGTCCTTTCGTGGCTGTTTGGTATAGGGAAGGTTATAACAAACTCAACTCTTTCATCACCTAAGGACAAAGACAGAAAAGCATGAAGGCAGAAGTGATGGGGTGAGGAGGAGGAGGTAAAAGTGACAGGGAAAGGAAGGGGGTGGTTTGTGAAGATGGTGGTGGTAGTCGGGGGGGGGGGGCGGGGCAAGGTGAGATGGGATGTTGGGAGGGGAGTGAAGGAGAAGGGTGCTAAGGGTAAGGTGGAGCGGAGACGTCTAGTTGTGGTGAAGGTGGTGAAAGATAATTTTTTGTCCTTGATCGTTACGTACAGACGGAAAGCACAGTACTTAACCCCGTCACCCCCAAGCGCCTCGCCTAAGTTGGGCAGGATTGTATGATGGTAGCAAAAAAATAATAAAAAATAAATAAAGTATTCTAGAGGTTATGGGTGACTGTTTATAATCCCTCCAATACCAGATGCTTACTCATATGCTGAATATAATCGTCTGTCTTTAGCACCAACTATTTAAAGGACGTCAAGATGCCGAAGAAGTTGAACAATCTCCACTTACCCTTCCTGTGCAATGTATTTTTTTCAATAATTCAGTATTTGCAATCTGCAGACATTATTCATAACCATAATATTGTTACTGCAGTGAATATTATAACCTGCATAAGATCGCCCGTCGTGAGCTGGAATATTACACGAAATTCTTTATTCTCGATCAGAAATTTAATCGTGACCTTTAACATTAATGATTTTCTGCGCCTATCTTGGAGGATAATAAACTCGGTTAATGTTAGCCAGAGTAAAATGTAAAGCAGGTAATTTTCATCTAACGGGGTAACTCCAAGACAGTAACGTTTTTTGAATTAACGTTACCTTTTGGCGATACTGTCCTGCTTTGAAGAATCCCCTAGCGGTGAAGGGGTTAAATGAAACTATATCAAAGCCATTCAACTCGGGAAAGCCTCTTTTCAGCCGAGTAAAATAGTCTGGAATACCTCGAATAAATTAAAACGATGTCCACGGAATGAGGGAGTCGTGAACTTTCTCTCTCTCTCTCTCTCTCTCTCCCTAGTTACTGGTACCCTTGTTGCCTTTAAAATACCGTAAAACCGTCTGACGTTAGCCAAAGTATAATCAAAGCAAGGGGTACGTGGCAGATAATGACCTCTCCTACAGACAGGGTTGAATGGCAGCAGGTTAGCTATTCACGAGCAACAATTTCATATTTCCATTATTGGCATGATCCTCTGATGTTAACAAAAAATAATAATAATAATAATAAGCAAGTAATTCTCAGCTAAAGGGTAAGGAAAATTTAGAAAGGCCTCTCGTCCTCAAGGGAATAAATGGTTGCACGCTGGCTCTTTGCAATCATCAATTTTGTATTTCATTATTGCTGTGCCGAGGTACCCTTATAAAGACCCTGATATTTAGCCTCTTGAACCCGGCGACCTATTTTTTTTTTATCTTAACCTCGCTACCATAAGTCGATTTAGTTCAACGATTTTGTTTTTGTCCTTACTGTAGCAATGAAAGGATGACCAAAGGCTGTATCTGACCCCTGCAATCCAAAAAGCCTCCCCAAACTGAATAAATTTGTTTGGGGGAGCTACAAAAAAAAAAAAAAAAAAAACTATGTCCTCGTGAAGAAGGGGTTAAATGGCTGGACACTGGTTGGCTATTCACAATAATCAATTTGGCATTTGATGACTGGTATGCGATGGTACCACATAAAGGCCCTGATACCTTATACCAGTGCACACGTGAATACCCAGTCACATATGCAAACATTCCTTCATGATGCACGAGACTTTTATGGCGGAAATTCGGGTGGGGAGAGGGAGAGGGAGACAGCAGGTGAGAGGGAGAGGGAGACTGCAGGAGAGAGGGAGAGGGAGACTGCAGGAGAGAGGGAGAGGGAGACAGCAGGAGAGAATGAGAGGGAGACAGCAGGAGAGAATGAGAGGGAGACAGCAGGACTTTCTCTGGCTCTCGTGGGTGCAGGGGTAAACAAAATGGCCAGCGTCTGTGCTACGGTGTACAGGGAGGGACCTATCACATTAACAACCCACTAATGATCCTTTGGTAATTACCGACGCTGTGCAGGAAGGGATGACTGTATTCAGCTTAGCATAGACCCTTCAGATTTAAGGGAGTAGAATCGACCTCCATTTCATCCTTTCAAAACAATTACTTTTTTCTTTATGATACATTGGCTAACTCCAGGCGATAATATTTAACTCATCTCTTGGACTGGAGGGGTTATCGACTCACCGAATGACTGACAGAAAAAAAAAAAGGAACTAACAATCAGGAATTACCACAGAAAGGGGCGAAAAGCATCAATATCTCGTGAAACTATACCTGATGTGACAGACAAAAACGCACTGACATTGTTTGTTACCCCTTCAAGCTGAGACGTCTAATCGAAGCTGAAGAAAAATGTCTCAGAGATAAAACTAACGATCGTGTAGAAACAAAACGCTTTAACAAATGGTAAAACTAACGATCGTACGGAAACAAACGTATTAACAATTGGTGAAACTAACGATCGTGTAGAAACAAAACGCATCAACTGGTGAAACTAACGACCGTGTAGAAACAAAACGCCTCAACATCTGGTGAAACTAACGATCGTGTAGAAACAAAACGCATTATCAGCCAGCAAAACTCACGACCGCGATAGCAATTACCGCTACATACAAACGCCTTCATCCAGCCACACAAAGTTGCATTTTAAAGTGTATGGGGAGGGGGTCTACGTAATCTCCCGTGGCTCCTTATTCTTGACGGTTAAACAGGCCCACTAGCACTTCTTCGTAACTAGCAAATGTCTGTAGATGGAACGTTAACATTTTCCTATATGCTATTCAATCAATCTAATATTTTCTTGTAAGCTATTTATTCAATCTACCTTCTTCTTTTACGCTACTCATCCTAACATTTTCCCCTACATTATTTTTACGCCATCTATTTTGGAATGGGAAAAACATAGATAACACAAAAGAATAACAATATCTATCTATCTATCTATCTATTGCCAGACTTCTCAATCCTGTAAGTGGTGGTCACAAACAAATCGCCTCCACGTCGCCCTGTCCAATGCCACTTCACTGCCTTGCTCCCAATAAGTAAACCATTAAAGGAAATTCTATTAAGCCGCCTACTACGAGTCCCATCCCACTTAGCAGGTACAGGGCAGCTTGGTTGGGACTATTTGCCTGCTTACGACCCTCTGGTACCTAATTCAGTGGCTTCGTGAGGGAGTAATATCACGGGGCAAAGGTGGGGCCAGCTTTTACCATTACCATTAACAAGAAAATTCATCATTCTCTCTCTCTCTCTCTCTCTCTCCGTAGCATCTGGAGGAATTTGTGGGTGAGAGCTTGAGAACACTTTTACCCACATCATAACACAGAAACAAGACAAAGGACATCATTGATAGCCGCATCCACCCCAACCGTATTCACTATCCAAACACATCCTAAAAACTGTCCCTTATCTTTATCCATATCTCTCGGACACATCCCAGACACACCCCTGATGCACATGACACGCACCTTGGACACACCCAACACACGCCCTTGTAAGTGTTGCAAAAACTGACCGGGAGTGAAAGTGTGGCGCTTATTAAACTCTACTGTTCTAACTTGCCAATTCCGATCTTCAAAAAGGTACAGTGACTCAGTGGGTGAGTGAGTGACACAGTTAGGGCCACACACTGTATCTGGCCAGCTCCATGGAAAGGGGAAAAAAAAAACACTGGCAGAAACAAAGTCATCAATATACTACTCTATATACCTTCCTCCCCTCTTTCGTTGTTGCATCGTTTCGTTTCGTTTTTAAAGGCTCCAACATGCTTGCATGTGTCGGCCTTGGTCACCTAATGGCGGCTCTCCATGCTGCACGATCCAGTGCAGCCTCCCTGTTCAGTCTCTTAACCCTGAGGTCACATTTAATGACCTCGTCACATGTCTTTCTCGGTCTACCCCTCATAACCCCACCCCCAATATTAACACTTCTCACCTTCTTCACCCAATATCATCCCCCATCCTCTCCACATGTCCAAACAAATCTCAATCTACCTCTCCTCATCACAACACCAATACACTCCAGTCCCATCCTACCTCTCAACTCTTCCATCGTAAACCCAGCCCCTCCAGGCCTTGGACGCAGGGACGAGTGAGGGACATACATCATGGGTGAGAGCTTCAGCATGCTTGTACTCGTAAAAAAAAAAAAAAAAAAAATCATCATTATACTGCCCATATTTTCCGTCCTCCTATATCCCTCTGCTATAAATGGGGCCCTGGGTAAGAGTTTGTGTTCTTGTACTTATCCCACTAAAAAAAAAAAAAAAAAAAAAAACTGCTACGAATCCTCCTCCTCCTCCTCCTCCTCATCATCATCAGCATACCCCTCTTTCTCAATGCTACAAAAGGGGTTCTAATCTCTTCTCGGTTCCCTGAACAGATACGGATGCTGTTTCTTGGTTTCGATTCTTCCATAACTCACGACTCCAGATCCCAAGAGACTTCGCAATGGCCGACCCCATATAGTCTCTTTACCCCGCCTTCAGATGCCATGTTTTCCGAATATTTATTTTGGGATACCGTGCAAGGACATCAATATCTGCAGTGATATGTGACTCATTCTCGAAGATAACAAAACGACCTATATTTATCAATGATCGTATTTTACTATGTTGATTTTTCTTTATGGAAATAGAAACAAATTTCATTAACATCTTCAATACGATAACTTTTTTTTTTTTATATATATATTCTTGCCATTCAGTTTATTCAACTAAGAACCCCCCTCCCCAGATAAATGGTTTAAAACAGCGCGTGCCGATGTGCAAACAAGTCTTCAGTTTAACACACGGTCATTTGTGAAGTCCTTGATAACAATAAAGCCTCTTTGACTTCATTATCTCGTTGCTGACTGGAGAGCAAGTGCACGTTTAATATCCTTTGCAAAATACCAGCAACGAATCACGATCACTATGGCGACGATCATCATAACAGTTCTCTCTACTGTTATAAATTGGGGGAGTAGGATTCACAATAAGAAAAAGAAAGCACAAAAGTGAAGAACGATAAAAGAACAAAAGTAGAAAGACTATCAAAAGACAGACCACTTTAACACAAACAAATAAAACTTTCTAAACGCAGCACAGCTGAACTCTAGTTTTGTATTCAGTGCGAGGCAGTGGACATGAGTAACATCATCAGTTAAGGCATTACTAAGTGGTTCATCAGACTGCAAAGAACCTTATGGTCCGAATCAGTCGTCAATTATGTACCTGGTCTTGTTTATTAAGTTACTATGGTGTACTGTTATCAAGAGTGTCCGAGGGATACTGATTGTGTCATTGTGAGGGGTAACTCGTTTGTAGGTCCGAAGAGTTGGTCATTATCGCCGCAAGAGTACAAACTTACGTCCAATCTATTCACAGCAAAGGCGGGCACGCAGCACCCGTCTCGCCACGCACTCACTTTTCTGTCCAGCTCTCTCATGGAATAGTTAAACGTTATTCCAAGTCTCTAACGGACGCAAATGATCAACTCTGGGAAGGTATTCCTCAGTCCCACTTTCCCACTGCCCATGACTCTCAGGTCTTTTAAAGGCAATGTGACCAGGCATCTTGACAGGAGAGGATTTTGGTAATGGGTTTCGTTTTTGCCTAACTTTCTCTCGAAGGAATATGTTTTGTATGATCTTAACCATCAGTTCTTTCCTTCATGCATAAATATATATTGAACAAGGTAATATCCGGTAGAATGGATTGAAAAGACTGGATAAGGTTACCCAGAGAAGTCAGTATTGCAAATGAAGTCAGATTAAGCTAACAATGCACAGCAGATTAGGTAGAGGGAATTGCAGAGTGGATAGCAACGGAATCTTTGTCACCCAATGTATAAAGAATTAGGCAAAGTGGACTAGAGTGGAGAAAGCAATGGAGCTGTAAGATTAGGCCACCCATTGAAGCCCCATTACCCCATCATATCTATTGTGCAGCCCTAACAAAAGCTATATTGAGCACGTTAATGGTACTCACCGTAGGGCGGGGTGCGGCGGCCTCCACTCCCCAGCCTTCTGTGTTGCCTCCCTCCACCCACCACCATCTCTGCAACAAAGCGTTTATTATGCAACTAACATTTCCACAATAATCCTCCGAAGTGGCAAATTGCATAAGAATTTATTTGGACACCCTAACTATGAGATGCCAATCCTACAGGTATATGAAGTTGTCTAGAGATAGCAAGAATATTTTAACAGCAACTTAAGCTGTTATTAGCCTGTTGTGCCTAGCTACATCTACATAAAAAATAAAATCCCTATTAAATTCCTTTTCTATGCAGCATGAAATAATCTGTGGGTAGCTAAAAGAAAAAGAAAAAAATACAGAAAATCCTAAGCGCAGACACTGCAACAAATCACTCCTTACCCAACCATTTTTCCACAAATCCAGAAACAAATTGCACACGCATCTATTTTAAAAGGAGATTACGTAAAAATAATATAAAATGGTCTTACCCATTCATATACCTTTTTAAGAATAACTCCAAACGTGATGTCAGCCTATGGAAAACGTGCACAAAATATAGTCACGAATTATTAAAGTATGATTCCAAAACTCGCTTACTATTTCGCCCCTTCTAACAGTCTCCTCTGCTGTCTAATATTCCTAAGCTGAGAAGGGCTTGCTATATCGCTGCCCATTGATGATTCTCTTTGATATAATGCGTCAAGGGGGAAGTGACGGACATGCCCTACTTGTTAAGCAGACGCAGAGGTACAGTTGGTGAATTTTTGTCCCATACTGTACCTGCACATAAAGCCACAAACTAACTCGCAAACACGTCGGCTTATTTTCATGGAGGCCGCATCTACTTTATCCCCATCAGGACGTCAATTATACAACTCTTTCATTTATATAACCCAGAGGAGGCCATTTTCATATTACTCGTGCGCTATCTATTTAATCCTGAATACTAGAGACCCCTGGTGGTGGAGAGGAGAATTAAAACTATATTCATCCTTTCCAGTTCCAAAATTCAATCCTAAAATTAAAATAAAATTGTCTTGAGATGATAAAAATAAAATACAAAATATCTTCGGCCTGAAAGGTTTAATCTTTTTAATATGATGACGTCTTGGGTCTCTAAATTTTTTCCCATCTCAGGACGATTTTATTCAGCTTTGGGGAGATTTTTCAGACCTGAGGGGTTAGATATGGCTTTCAGTAGTCCCTCCAGTACGAGAGAGCTTACCAGAATTAAATAAAATCGTCTGTAGGAAGCATGAATAAACTAACATATGACGATCTCGGAGTAAAGGAGTTAATAAAGTGGGTATCTAAGCTTTCTAGTAAAACCTAAATCTTAATAACGTCGCGAAATAGCAAGAATCAAATAAAGCTGATTTAGGTCCAAGGGTCGAAGGGTAAAGGCTGGTTATTGCACACACCCTTGCAGTAAATAAATAAATAAATAAATAATCCAGAGAGCCAAGGATGCATATCAGGGAACCATTAACATGAGATAAGGGTGTACATGAGACGAGGCGGCTTGGACGGGCTAGAGCAGAGATGGAAGTTGATTTTACTGCGGCACCCTGGATGAACCCTGGGATTGGCTGCATGAGATTAGCTAGACAGATCAACAGACAAATAGATAGATACAGATAGATAGATAGATATTTTTTTTTAAGGCCGGCCAAGATCAACTCTGGGATCAGGCGCAAGGGATTGGTTAAATAGACTTCATACAAGGTTGTCTGATTATGAGGATGATTCTGTGATTTGTGTGCCATGGGGATTATGGAGAGATGGTAGGGGGAGACAGACTGAGTGAGTGTATGAGAGAGTGTATGAATGGGGTGTTTGGAAGCAACTCTGACGCTATGAGGGTGTATGACGGGGTGTATAAGACTTGAGTAGTTGCAAGCAACAGTGAGGTGGCTGGATGAGACGTCTATTATAAAAGTCTGAGAGTGGAGTGGTTGGCAGAAAAGTGAATAAAGGAAGGATGGTAGCCATATAGAAACCAATCGTAGAGACGGGGAGGTACAGCCATATCTTTCACCTACGCAAGTGTGAATTACTGACGCATATGAGGCTGTAAAATGCTTGTGGGAGATTTTAAGCAGCCATAAACACGGATGCAAGTAATTTAAACCCCATAATATCAACATAAAAGAACCATAAATCCATACTTAGGTCGGGAATTCAAATCTTGATGGTATTATCGGCCATCAATGGATACCCGACAAAATCTGAGGGCTACTTTTTCCACCATGATGATGCCTGTTTATTATCTGATCTCTCCAGTCGATTTTATTAAACTCTGGAGATGTTTTCCGATTGGAAGGTTTAGAAACAGCCTTCATTATCCCTTTCACTACAGGAAGGTCGCCGAAATTGACAATAATGTGACGTTCGCTGTATCAGAATGAAAGATCCTCAGACTGAAGGGGTTAAAGGACACTTCAGACAGACACAACAGTCAATAAACGGACGAAACAGCCAACAAATATGAAATACACAGACTCATAGGCTAATATATGAAAGCACTGGTAAAAAAAAAAAAAAAAAACGGTCGAAACAGTCGACAAACGTCAGCAACAATTCGAAAACTAAAAACAGGTCTCTATGGTTCTCAAAATAACATAAAAGCCTGTAAACGAACACAACAATCAAATTAACGGTCAGAGGGAATACGATAATAAATCAATACAATAATCAACATTCTCACTAGTCATAAAAACAAAATGAAAAGAAGAACGGACACAACGGTCAACAAACCAACACAAAGGACCCCCCCCCCCAAAAAAAAAGGCTCTGTAAAAAAAAAAAAAAAATGCCAAGAAAGTAAACACAGTAAAAAAATGTTAATTAAAAGAAAAAAAATCTGCCATATCGGTCAACAAACAATTTCAGCGGTTATAAAACAGAACGCGACGATCAACAAAACAGGCGTAACGGTCAAGTAACGGACGCGTAACGGCAGGATAACGGTGACGCAACGAACCAAACTGGGCAGAAGGGATGGTGGGGGGTTGGTGGAGAATATGAGGGGCGGGACAAGGACACCGGCCCCTATAAGGAGGAGGGCGAAGGGGGGGATGGGGAGGTGAATACACAGACCCCAGTGAACCCTTGGGAATTCTTGCGTGTGGGAGGTTGCGGCATGGATGTAAATGAACCCCGAGACCTGAATGAACCGTGAGACTTGAATGAACACTGTGGAATGTCTTTAACAGAACCCTGAGAACCGCAACAGGGATGTACGGAAGGTGACTGCACTGGACTAAGATATGAATCCTCAAAAATTTTACAATACGGTTGGCTTGGGAGGTCATGGCATGAACCTGAACGAACTCTGAGCCTTGTATGAACCCTGAAATCTATTATGAACCTCCAGGAATTCATACCATCAAAGTGGTGGCTAAGGAGATTATGACAGCAGAATGAACCCTGGGAAAGATCTTATTTTTATTTCTAACGAGGCGCTGGAGAGAGGGCTTAAAAGAAGAGTTAGTAATGTCAACCACTGATTTACTGCTGAAGAAACTGAAAGAACCCCAAGGAATACAAAGGGAGACTCGTGAGGGTATGGCACAAGTATGAATGAACCCTGGAGACATAACTTGCTGTTGGAGGGATGCGGGGAAATATCTACTACCAAAGGGATACTGGGGAAATATCTATTACTGAAGGGAAGTATGGGACTTATCTACCGTACTACCGAAGGGATGCTGAGATGGCGATAAGGAGATTCTACTTTTGCAGAGACGCTGGAGAGATGACACACAGACCAGAATGAACCCTGATGAATTTCTATCGAAGAAGTATTGCTGAGGAGAAGACCCGAAAGAGCTTTCAAAACTCGTACCGCCGAAGGATTGATCGGGAAGCGACGAGGGAGTTTGAGGATCCTACGCACTCTAAGGCTCCTATGACTTACTTTGTTAACAGCATCTAGCTTTAGCTAGAACAGAATACTTGTGAAATCCCGACAGAGAGAGAGTTAGGGAGAAGAACAGCAAGAACCAGAAGAACAAAGAGAAAGTAAGCAAACTCGGGTGCTCCCACTGGACCAGCGCTTCACCATGGAAGGAAAAAAAAAAAAAAAACATAACACCGATGGCCCATTGACGTCTACTGATATGCCCATGTTCTTTTATGGGTAAAGGAATTTCGACGTTGAACCCCGTCTTGATTTTGCAACAGGAGCACAGCGAGAGTGGGAGCGGGAAGGCTGGCGTGATGGAGGCGAGGCGGGAGGGTGGTGAGCCAACGAGAGACTATCAAGCTTGCATTTTTGTTTCCCCAGCAGCAAGTCACTCCACGCTAATGAGACGCACGAAGGCCGAGAGATTATTCCGGCACTTGGGAGCGGATGCACGATTGCCTGGCGTTAACCGTTGCAGTGGGTGAGGCAGGGTTAATCCTTCAAGTTAGGCTGGGTGATCCTGTGCAGAAGAAATCCGTCTAATAGGGGACAAAGTAATGAAATCCTAATGTGTTCCGTCCGTCCTTTAAGGTTAAATTGGACAAGTTTTAATTTCGACAACTATTGCTTTTAGAGATGCCTCCCTAATCTGAATAAAACAATCAAGGAGCTTAGAAAAAAAAAACTGCATCGTAGCATTCTTAAAAAATTGTTTAATTCTGAAAAATGAAACTTGTATCGGTGAAAGGTTGAACTTACAGGAGGGTGGCTCACTCAAAGGAGGACAGTCGGGTATACAGTAAAACTGCTATTAATCCAGGCAACGTGAACTGCACCATAAGTCAAAGTAGTAGTAGTAGTAGTAGCAGCAGTAGTAGTAGAGTCGTTGTTGTCGTCGTTGTTAGATATTATTTATTGTCATGGGATTCAAACCTAAAGCAGCAAGATTCCACGAGTCCAACCCGCATGCATGAAAACGAATGGTCAGCTCAGCAAAATCTCACTCGGCTCTCACACACATTTCGAAGCAAGTGTAGAAGAACTGTTGACCGCGACTGAACATTTTTTTTTTTTTTTTTTTCTTTTTTTTTTTGAGGGGAGGGGGACTTTTCTAAACATAAGGGAGGGCGCAGTAGGAAAAAACCAGAACCCATTCCAGCCCTTTTCCTCTGAACGGAGCAGCTTAGTTTGCCACGCACAAGGGCCTTCATGCTCCACATTAGGGTCAATCGTGTTCATAATTGCTAATCCAACCTTATTAGACGCGATACACGGGGGAAGGGATTTTTTTCAGTAATTAAATTTTATAAGTATCGTGTCTGGGATGAGCTGAATACCTCGTAGTCGTAATTTATATTTTCCTTTTACATACACATAAAATGAATCCGAAATCGCCCCTGAAGGTAATTAAGGCATCTACTAACATCTGGCAGGTATGCATGGGAAACGAGGTGGTTCACTTGATACGAGGTTGGACTTTGCTTGGGAGAAGTTAGGGAGGAAGGTAGCTGGGGATGAAGAGCGGGAAGAGGGAGGAGTGGGAATAAGGGGGAGGGGGAAGAAGGAAGAGGGGGGAAGAAAGGAGAGGGGGGAAGAAGGAAGAGGAACAAGAAGGAAGAAGGGGAAGGAGGAGGAATGGCAAGAAAGAGAAGGAGGAAGGAAGAGGAGGAGGGGGAAGGAGGAAGAGGAGGGGGAAGGAGGAAGAGGAGGGGGAAGGAGGAAGAGGAGGGGGAAGGAGGAAGAGGAGGGGGAAAGAGGGAGAGGGGGAAGAAGGAAGAGACGAAATGCCTACTAGGGAAGGAGTGATTAAGAAGGATAAGGGGACAACTTGGATGTGACTGTGTATGAGGAAGAAGTGAGTGACAGAAGGGTGGATCAGAGTGAGTTCAGGTGTGGGGGAGGGTTAATAAAAGAAAAATATTACTTGGGTGTCCTAGGGAGGGGACGGGGAAGAAGGGACATTGGGAATTGCAGGTGTGTGTGTGTGTGTGTGTGTGTGTGTGTGTGTGTGTGTGTGTGTGTGTGTGTGTGTGTGTGTGTGGAAGAAAGACAACGGGAAAATGTGTGCCGGGGTGTGTTTGGATAGTGCTGGGGAAAAACAACGAATGGGAAATGTGTGACAGGGACAACTAAGTGTATGGGGGAATGGTTCACGGAGAAATGGTACCTGGGTTTGTATGGGAAAGAAGATAAGGGGGAAATGAAGAAATGAGAGTTTTGCCTTGTCTGGGCGGGTTTGGCTGGTCTGGGAAGCTATATAAAAGTGAAATGTGGGTCTGAGTGTGTCTGGGTGGGGCTGGGGAAGAGGGAACACGAGGAAATGCGTGTTTATGGTGCAATTTTACGAGGGGATGAGCAGGGAGGCACAGAGAAAACGGTGACGTGATAGGGAAGGCGGAATATGGAGAGAAAAGGAAAATCACTACACAGTTTGCTGTCATATGAAATCCTTATAAACATCTGCGTAATTTAGTAATATTTTTATGGTTTTGAAACTTTTATGAGCTGTCAAAAAGAATAATGATTGCATGATTAGAGGAAAACAAAAGTGTGATTATAAAAAGGAAGACAAAAATGGCAAGAGAAAAAGAGAGGAGGTACAATAAAAGGAGGAAAAGGAAAAACAGGGAAGTTCGAATATAGGAGAGAGAGAGAGAGAGAGAGAGAGAGAGAGAGAGAGAGAGAGGAGTGTGGGAAAGAAGCGGTGAAGCCAAAGAACAACTGAGAGGCGTGAGATAATGGCACGGATCTGTTCATCGTTCATCATTATCCTGTGAACAACAACTACCTCCGTGACTGACGGTGCTATTATCAATATCAACCAACCTGCTTAGCTATATACCACACCTGACTTCCTCAATCTCCTAATCTGACTAAAATCGTCCTGCGGTAGAGTGAGGTCAAGTATTATATCTTAGACTGCTAGGATTTCTCTTAGCTAAGCCAAATCGTCTAGTAATCTAAATGTACAGTCGCCACCGTAAGTCCTGTCGCCTCTCCTACTTCTCTGACCAGAGTTTAGATATTTAGCCTCTATAAATCTGCAGTCTTTTAAGTGGCCAGTGATTATTGTTACCAGCGTCCTCTGCTTCGGGTTCTCCAGGCAAATCTTCAGGGTCCATGGACTTCGCAAATTCGTCTGCAGTTAGTCTAAATAAGAAACTTAAATCTTTCATGGCCGGAGAAGGTTTAGCACTATTCCAGTTCCTGCCAGACGATTTTGTTCAGCTAGAGGTCAGTCAAAGGTGCCTATGTGTTCACCATTAACCCCCTTATGGCCGGAACAACTCTAGTACTCTTCCAGACAACGCCAGACGATTATATTACGCTGAGTGAGTCATAGAAGCCCGGGAATCTATATTACAACAGGAGTAAATCAAGTTAATATAAACATTAATTGCTAGGATTTCTTTCAGCCGAACAGACATAGGAAGTAGCCCTCGTAATGAAGGGGTTAACAGCTGCCGTCTGACATGTTAATAAACAAAAAAATAAAACAACAGATGAAACAATGGGTCAAGGAGAACAATGCATATAACAAATGCCACCTAACTGATTATTAACCCCAAGAAGTATATGACCTCTTACTGTAGATAATTAACTCCTTCACCCCGAGGATATTTTGAGTTATATTTTTTCTCTCACCAGATGATTTTATTCAGCTTCAGAGTCCCTAGTAATGGAGCGATTTATAAGGGTTATATTAATTTCCAAAAGTCAGTTTTAATATAAATAAAATAGACAGGAGACTGAAAGATGTAACTAAAATATGAAGTCCTTGGAATGATGGATTAGAAGTGAAAGTCGATGGATTGTTTTAAACTTACACACACACACACACACACACACACACACACACACACACAACCATAGATAGACAGACAGACTGAAAAACAGACATAGAGAGATAGATTAGATTAGATTCAGATAGATGGATGCCTGGATAAACAAAATGATAAATGGACTGATACATTACCTAGACAAATACAGATGGACATAAACAGATATATAGAGACAGAGACAGACAAATAGAAAGATAGACAGATTTGCCTTTCTTGTAGTATGTTGCTTTTCCTACAGGCAGGGCAAGAGAAAATGACACAGAATATAACATAATAATCCTTTCAGTCATACCATCCAACCTCTCTTCTCACCAACCAACCCCTCGAACATCCTAATTTCCTCAGACAAAGAGGAAACATAGCCTCGCAAATACAATTCTCTTCCTTCCTCCATTTCAACTTTCTCTATTTTTACCAATTTCGTATATAAAGGATAAGAAAAATGCAGTTATTTATTTACCTGCACCCTTCAACTTCCCTCCCTTACACCAACCAATCCACTGGAGAAACAGTACTACGAATACAATCTTCCTATTCCACAGAGATGAAAAATACCCACAGACACAAAAAGAAGAAGAAAAGAAAAGATAACCTCTCAAATGAAACCTCCCCCTTCAAACCCCCCTCCAAATATTAACTAACCCTCAAAACATCGTCCTCATAATGCATACCAACCAAACATCAACACGACTACTGTCCTCCTTAGGAACAGATGGACAGATACATTTATAAGCTACGAATAGACAGATTAAGACTGACAAAGAAATATAAAAACAGGAATATCTACCAACTCCTCAAACTCCCTCTCATCAACAAAACCAACACCGAAGCATCCACATTAATGTTGTCCTCAGTTCCCAGCGACAAAGAAAAGAGAAAACAGCAAACTTACCCAATTAACTGTATCTCCACAAATCACAGCCTTTTTCACCAGCCAACTCATCACCCAAACGCTCACACGAATCCTGTCCTTATTTTCTAAGCCATTCGTATGCCGGGGGTCGAGGTGGCGGTGTGTCCTACTATTTATTACTGCCTCCCATTACGTGGCCCTCAAGCACACCCACATAATCATCCCAGACGCCCGCACCGCCTGGCATACTAAACACCGACCAGTACACTGGGAGCGACTCAGCCCGTTTGAATGCTTGTTTGGTTAATATGTTTGGATGGAGAGAGAGAGAGAGAGAGAGAGAGAGAGAGAGAGAGAGAGTAGGTAACACGACTCTCTCTCTCTTTTTGCTTAGTTACTCATCTTTCTCTGACCTGGTCTTTATTTTCTTAATGAGATGCACAGATTTAGATAGTCGTATAACATGCGATAATAATTTCTGCTTAATATATTCTGACAGCTTGACGCAACCACTCTAGAGGCGTTTAGGAGGAGGAGGAGGAGGAGGAGGAGGAGGAATAAAATAATAATAATAATAATAATAATAATAATATTAATAATAATAATAATAATAATAATAAATCACATTCTAGGGCACAAGAGGTTAAATGAGGGGACGGCTGGCGGGATGACCTACCTCTTCGTGGCAGATTACTCGCATTTCAAGAATATTGTAAAACAGCGGAATACCTAACACTGGCTGGCTCTTGTGACTCACACACAAAACATAACCATCACATTTTCTGAACGATTTTCTTCACCAGTTTCCAAAATGATCACAAAATGCTATCAAATACTTAACTCACAGAAACACTACATCTTTTATCAATTTCTTTATTCACTAATTACGTATATACCACTTTAGTTATTTCAGATATAAAAACAGCAAAAATTTTAAGCATATATTTTTCTATAGATCGGCAATTACCAGAAGAACCTTAAAACTATCTAACCCCATGAGTACCGTGACGTCATTTCTGCTTTACCTTATGCTCCCACCAAATAATGTGTTTTTCAGATTTGGACAAAACCCTGGCAGTAAAGGATTTTTTTTTTTTTTTCGTTTCTAGCTCCTCCACTTCAACAAATCTCGGAAACTTAAATCATCTGACGGTAGCAAGAATAAAAAAAAAGATAAACGTCCTCGGACTGAATTGGCTAAACAAGTATAATAGGAGCCATTCTAACATTGAAATATTGAGAAGATGATTATCTGTAGGCGAGTTTTCATACATTTCAGAAATAACCATGAGATTTTTAGGCATAAAATTCGTATATACCGGTATATAAATTTTTAAACCTTTCAGTGGCATTCTCTATACTTTCTTCCCCCCGCCCCCACTCACTCACTCTCTCTCTGTTCACAATGGTGGTGAGGTGGCATGTTATGGTGACCCCTGACTGGTTATCAGAGGGGAGGAGGAGGAGAAGGAGATGAGAAGGAGGGAAGAGGAACATGCGATAGGGGCGAATAGGTGCGGGGAGAGAAGAGGAAAGGAGAAAGAAAAGACAGAAGGAGGCGTAAGGAGAAAGAAGAAGGTGAGAAGGAGAGAGGAGAAAGCAAAGAGGAGAAGGAGGAAACATATAAGGGTAAAGAATATAAGGGAAAAAAAAAAAAAGGAGAGAAGAGAAGAGGGGAAAACAGCACCAAGAAACGAAGGCCTTTGGATTCACTTGAGTAACCTGGGCAACAAATAGACAGAAATAGTTATCGCCTGGCCAGCTAATCACACCCCTCCATTCTCTGTTCCTCAGGACCCGTACGATATATGTGCTTTTGTTTCCCGCGCCTCCGGGTTGCAAAGGTTAGCGTCTTTTCCTACAAGATCCGGGGATATTATTTCCATTTAGCGACCATTCTGAGTCTCTAATGGTCGGGACAACTGCATTATTCTATTTCGGCTGGCGTTAGACGATTGCATTAGCTTAGAGTGAATTATAAGCGTATTTGTGTGTTAGGCGACTTTCTAGCGATTGTCCAAGGCACGATTCGGAACATTATAATATAATTTCAATATTATCCAGGGATTGTTTTGCATGTTTCGATTATGTTAAGAAAATTCTTCGTCATCATAATCATTATCATCACCCCGCCTCTTTTTCTTGAGGGAGAGTACAGAAAGCCAGGAAAATAAACGAATACAATAGTGAGAGAACTGGTTAACAGGATGCCCGATGAAATTCACCGTACGTGCATTTCGAGAACAAATTTAGCGTTTTTAAGGGGTTTGGCGATTGTTGAAATTTAGCGATATCTGTGAAACTGGTAACTGTGGGTGTGCTGTGGCGGGGTGTTCACGGTTTGACCTCCGTGGCTGTCAGTGAGAAGGAACGACAGTCTTGGCAGATCCGAATGGCCGTTAACGCGGGTAATACGAAATCCGTCCACCTGGGCGTGAAGCTTCTGTGTTAAATTGAACGGAGGGCTTGTTCACACGAGGAAGGAAGACGGGATGAAGACAGGTGGGAGGGAAGGGGTTGTTGGAGAGGGGTGTGGAGTTGGAAATGAGAGAGGGAAAGAGGGGTTGTTGGAGAGAGGTGTGGGATAGGGGACGAAAGGAGGGGGTGAGGGGTTGTTGTACAGAGGTGTGAGGTAGCAGAGAAAAGCTGAGACTGGGAGATTAAGAAAAGGAATGAGTTGTTGGGGATGGACGAGAGGTGTCAAAGGAAGACGGAAACGGAAGCTGAGAAAGGACAAACAGAAAAGAAGAATAAGAGGGAGGTGAACATGACGAGCGAAAGGTGAGGGGGAAGAGAAATGTGAAGAGACTGAACGATTAGGGAAAGAAATGAGAAGATTGAACAATTAAGGATAGAAATGAGAAAAGACTGAACGATTAAGGAAATATAGGACTGGCTGAGCTCCCCATACCCACCGATCACTCTAGCCAAAACCGGCAGGCAAAAACAAAAAAGATTACCACAGATTAAAAGAAAAAAAAAGTGAAAACTGTCATGCAAACTCTAATGGAATGCATAATTTTAAAAAATCATACATTATCCTGGGAGAAGGAAATGAAAATAGACAGGAAGGTGGGAGGGAGGTAGTGAGAGGGAGGGGGTAGAGAGAGGGGGGAGGGCAATAGCGAGATGAGGGGGATAGGGAGGAATGGGTGGAGATAATGACAGAGAAAAGGAGGGTGAACAGGGAAAGGGGGAGACAGATAGAGAAGGAGAGGGGAGGGGAGGGAGAGAGAAAGGCAAGGGTGGGTGATGGTAAATGAAGGATGTACGCGCGGGGAGTGAAAGTGTATTAAATTAGAAAAAAAAAAAAAAAAAAAAAAATTGAATGGAGGGGATAATGCGAGAAAAGAAAAAGAAAAGGGATGGTTTAACGAGGCCAGGACGAGAGAGAGAGAGAGAGAGAGAGAGAGAGAGAGAGAGAGAGAGAGAGAGAGTCTGTTTCATGCGCTTACCTGAAGTAATTACAGAACAACAGCAAATGAGAGGAAAACAGACCGAGAAAATTAGATATGAAAATGATAAGCAGCTTAGGTAGATGTGGATGTCACGGGGTTTTTATGAATAAACAATATTAAAGAATAATTATTCAATAATACTTAAGAACAAGACAATGAATTGTCTTGTGAAAATCAAGCAATGATTACTTTATGCCGGCTTACTTCGCCGATTCTCTAAGGAAGAGAATTTATAAACTTTCTCAACAGTACACAGCAGAGACTAATTACTCACAAATGCTGTTTATTAGTACTGTTGGCCTGTGGAGAAAGTGACTCCACCCCTGACAATCAATAACTAATGCTATTAATGATAACAGGTTCTTGCTGATGCATTAACTCCTGGTTGCACAACGGATTTTAAGCTTAATACAAAAGGACTGGCCCAAGTACCAGTTATGAATAGCAAAGCATTTATGCAAACTAGGAGCTATAAGTGAAATAAGCTTAATATGGAATATAAAACACGGGTTTACATTACATTAAGCTCAAGAAAAAGAACTGTTAAATTTATTGATTACAATAAAATAAATTTACGTTACATTTCAAAATGAATTCAAAATAAGGAGATCGCACTCACTCGCTCACTCAAAAGCTAAACTCTTAAGCCTAGGAAAATACGAAAAGAAAATACTGGTCAGAAAAGTGGACAAAACGGATGACTGGGCGTCGTTACTAAGGAAGGACACTGCACACGCTGAGTCTCTCGCCAATCACGCTAGGTGGGAATCCAACGGCGGCGGTGGGAACTAGGTGTCGTTGCGAGGAAGGACACTGCCACACACACTACCTGCTTCTGCGGCGCTCAAACCTTGACTGACTTCAAATCGTGAGAAAGATGCGAGTGTCGAGCCGCACTAACTAACGGCTAGAATGAGCGAAACACGCCCATAATAAATCGCTCAACGGAGGTGCTAATGTCTCGCACAAAGACGATCACTTATGAAATAGTGAAAAAAATCTTGAAAAACACTCCCGTTCGGGTGAATACGTGGCGGTTAAACTGAGCGATAATTACTGGGATTCCACTAGAATTCGCGGTTTCCCACCAAAGTTAATGTCACGAGTTTATTCAAATACTTAATCGCGCCGACTCGTGACAGTGGATGAGGGCTTGTTAGTTGGTGGGATCAGGTCACGACGGGCTATTACCCTGAGATGGACGGGTCATTCAGGGTTATCTGCCATCAGGTGGGAGAAATTAGACCTGATTTGAGGCGCCTGATTGTTTCAATTAAGTTGCGTGAGATGGGTGAGGCTTGGGGCTGACAAAAAACAGGAATTGGTGTCGCTGACGTTCCTCTCAGTAGGTGCTAAGAAGCTGGAATAGTAGGCTACACACGCACACCATCAACACGCACACGCACACACACACACACACACACACACACACACACACACACACACACACACACACACACACACACACACAACTCGTTGTAACAACACAAATCTTATGCATATTGCTAGAAAATGTTCTAAGGTATCTATCATATCATCGGTCGATCAGATTTACAAGACGCAGCTCTGTCTCTCAAAAGGTGACAAAGTCTCAAAAAAAAAAAAAAAAAAAAAAATCAGTATCACTATAAAAACTGCGTGGACGGGGCTGAAGGCGGTCGAAAGAAGAGGGAATGAATATGAGAGCCTCGGACTCCAAGTAGAATACCTAATGGAAGCTTCCCTAATTGAAACGCTCTTGATGTCTCTCCCTGTGAAGCTTGTCGCTGTTGAAGTCTTCTCTTCTGACGGTTTATTCTTTTCAGGCAGAAACAAAAACAAGAAACAAAAGAGAAAGACTGGAAGCCTGCAGAAGTTGAACTTTCAAAGTAGTGTCGAGATAACTGAAAATTCTGCGTTAAAAGGCTGGATGTCATTAGCAAAGGCACACTGAGGAGTTGCATAGACGACCAGCTGAGTAATGAAGGAATGACAGGACTGGATAACTCTTGCATTAGACAGACGGACAGAAAAGGAGTGACAGTGTGTAGCTAGAAGGGTGCTGCAAGACCGCCTTAAATATATCGCAGTTTCCTTTGTGTGTGCTACATACCCGCCTTACTGATATCACAGTTTCTTTCATCAACAGAATCGAAGAACAAATGCTGCTAGATTTTCTGACGAAGACTTGAATGTGGTGCGTGTGGAAAGATCTCATCACAGCCCATTGTACAGACCCTCATTGCCAAATAAAGTTCAGTAATAGGGCATCATTATTAACAAAAGTTTCTCTTTGTCGTCTATTCTAGCAGGTGAATGATGTAACAACTAGCATTAAACGAGACTCACTTGGCTATTACAAAAACTGAATGAGCAAAGTTGTATGCAAGCCCCTAGATTCTGAAGACAATTTCTGTAGAACCTTATGAGGAAGGAATGTGTTTATTTTCTCTCTACCCTCCTTCCCTGCCCTCAGTAATTTGCTAATCGAGTCTAACAAACACACATACCCTGACCGAAATAATGCGGGGACTTCTCTACACCTCTGCATACTAAGTTTTAATATAATACGATCTTCAGAGTCAGATGGGTGAAATCAATCAAATATCAACCACTGATTTTTGGATTTCTTGTCACAAAAGACTGGCTAAACGTTAGTACACCTTCCTGTACACTACATTTCTTTTTTTGAGACCAGGTATATCAAAATCGTGCGGTTATTTATTGATACAAAAAAAAAAAAAAATAGTGGACGAACTTAATTATCTCAGAAGTGTTTCTGTTCCTACTACGATGAGCCACATTTAGATTTTGCATTCAGGAACTGTGTAGAAAATGTGGCAGTGGATAAAGGTGATGAGGGCGCTCACCATCAACTCACTTGATGTAGTGCTGCTCTCGGGTGTCTGGCCTTTCCTCTCCTCCATCCTTCGTTCCATCCATCCTCTTCTGTCTTTCTTCCCTTCATTCTTTCCTCTTGTGCCTGCGGGTGACTTTACACTCCATCTTGTGTCTTTCTTTCCTTCATTCTTTCCTCTTCCTTCTGCCTGTGGGTGACTCTACACTGAGTGACAAGCCAAATGGTTTCCTGTACACCAGGAAACCATTTACTATGCTGGGTGGTAACCATATAACCAAAATTTGGCTCCTGGTTGTTTATTGGGTAATAAAGGTGATCTAATCGGATTGAGCCGGTGAAAGTTTATATCCAAGGGGTGGTTGGGGTTTATTGCTCACGTAATGCCACTCAGGGATGAGTGAGGCTGGTCACTCTCATCTTAAATGACAGGACCAACTTTCCTAGCCCCGGGCTCCTACGCTCCTCATGGGGCAACATAGGATTAGATGATGGATGGATGGATAAAGGTGACCTCGTATTACATTAACCATTACTTGTTCCATTTCTCTCCTCAAAGCTGATAACTGGCAAGTGAAACACTGAAATCTGCTTCTAGTCAGGTAAAGGGGAACAGCTCAGAATCGTGTGTTTAGTTACAGATACGGAAAACGCACAGCCCAAACTTTAACCTCAATGATCTCAACACTCGCGTCTGGTTGAGTCTCCATTCTTAATAAGAGATATTTTGCATTCAGACCCCGCAAACTGCATTCAGACTTTACAATCAGACTTTGCATCCAGACTGCATTTAGACTTTGCATTTAGACGTCGGACAGATTTACACAGACTGCATACAGACTTCACATTCAAACTTCGCACTGGATTTTGCATACAGACTTTGGATAGACTTTACACGGACTTTGCACGTAGACTTTGCGGTTAATCTGCTTGCATTCAGATTGTCAGAAAGTGCAGAAAATGTGGCAGAAATCTGGATAACGATGACCTCATTTTATATTGATCATGCTTTGTTCTCAGCTGTTATTCTGTTCAAAGCCGGTAACTGGCTGGGTAAAAACAAAATTCTACCAGTGCAAATGGAAAACAGCTCACTTTAGTATCACCAACCATCCCACGATAAGAGATCAGGGGGTGAATTCATACACTGTCTTGACCTTTAGTTGTGTATAAGATCGCTTGTTTAAACATTTACTTAAAAACTTACCAAACACTGCACAAACAATACGGAGTGAATGGTACCATGAGAAGTACAACTAGACAAAAAATATTCAAGATAATATTAAAGCTACAATGAAAACTTGTTTATCGGGGGAAAAAATAATTCAAGATCCTTTATCAATATGGCATGTGACTCCCGACCTCCCGCCTTATCAGCTCGTTAGTCAGAGGCGGGTATCAGGCCAGATCACATCCCACGCCACGCTTCTAAAGCAAGTGACCCGCTGTTGATAGCACAGGTGGGCTCGTTCAATAAAGCTATATCAGACGAATATGGGTCAATGAGATAGAAAGTACTAATGACTATCAAGGATACACTGAACCCATGCAGTCTCTCTCTCTCTCTCTCTCTCTCTCTCTCTCTCTCTCTCTCTTCAATAATAATAATAATAATAATAATAATAATCTATCTATCTATCTATAGCCCGACGCCCTAATCCTGCAAAGGGTGGTCGCAGACAAAACGCCTCCAAGTCGCTCTGTCACTCACCATTTGACTACCCTCCCCCCAACTCACCCCCCCCCTCCCTCATATACCTCTCAACTCCATCCCTCCACCTCATCCTCGGTCTACCCCTCCCTCTCCCTCCTTCCACCTCACCCACATACACCCTCTTAGTCAGTCTTTCATTCTCCATTCTCTCCACAAGTCCAAACCACCTCAGTGTATTTCTCCTAATCTTCTCAACCACATCTACATCCACCCCACAACGTTCCTTCACTTCTTCATTCGTCAACCTGTCCCTCCATGTCACTCCACACGCTCCTCTCAAGTAACTCATTTCCACTGCTCTCACTCTTGACTTGTTCCCCTCTTGCAAGGTCCACGCCTCGCTTCCATACGTCAGGGTAGGGATCACAATACTATCATGCAGCGACTTCTTAACATCCATACTCACCTCCCTGTTTCTCATCACTGCTTTCAGTGAACCAAAACATCCATACTCACCTCCCTGTTTCTCATCACTGCTTTCAGTGAACCAACAACCTTCCTTCCCTGCTGTACCCTTTCACGCACTTCATCCCCCAAAGTTCCATCCTTACTCATCACACTACCCAGGTACTTGAATGCACTCACACTCTCCATATCCTCATCATCCAACCTCACTGTACATTCTGCGATTTCATTCCTCTCAAACACCATAACTTTACTTTTGTTTACATTAACTTTCAGCTTCCTCCTCCTACACACTGTCCCAAATTCATTCACCAAACCTTGCAACTTCCATTCATCTTCACTCAACAATACTGTATCATCAGCAAACAGCAACACCGGAATCATCCAAATCTCACCCTCATTCATTAGAGCCACCCCCACATCCACTGCCCTACCCTGCACCTCCTTTACAACCCCATCCATGTATATATTAAACAGCCATGGAGACATCACACAACCCTGTTTCAGTCCCACACTGAGATAAAAAAATTCACTCAGCTCACCATCCACTTGCACCGTAGCCCTAGCTCCTTCGTACATACTCTTCACAGCATTCAACAGTTTCCCATCCACTCCATATATTCTTAATACCTTCCACATACCTTGCCTATCTATTCTGTCATAAGCTTTCTCCAAGTCCATGAAGGCAGCATACACTTTCCTTCCCTTCTCTAGATACTTCTCCACTAAACATCTCAGAACAAATATCTGATCTATACACCCTTTTCCCTTCCTAAATCCCCCTTGTTCTTCTCCAACTAGCTCCTCTGTCATATGCCTAACCCTATCAATGAGTATTCTGCCATATATTTTACCAGTCACACTAAGAAGGCAAATACCTCTATGGTTACCACATACTTCTCTCTCCCCTTTTCCTTTATATAAAAGAACAATTATACCTGATTTCCAGTCCTCTGGAATCCTTCCCTCTTCCAAAGCCAATCTACACAACTTCCATATCCATTCCACAACAATCTCACCTCCATACCTCAGCATTTCACCACACACTCCATCATCATCATCATCATCATCATGATAATAATAATACTAAACCATTTCCCCTCCTTTACGAATACTACGCACTGACTGCCCTCAACCCAAGTCGTATTTCCAAATTATATTGAGTTCAACCCCAACACTTTTCTCCCCCTCCCCCCAAATTCACGTCCGCACCATCTAATTCTTCCCGCGTCTCCTCCTTCCTTCAAACTTAGCGGGTAATTCCACAGACTTTAATCTTTCCCAGGTCACTCGCTCGTATTTAGTAAACAATATTCCTGACCTCACATGCTAACCTCGTAAATACCTCTTAAAATTTCCACAACCAAGCATTCATCATGGAGAGTGAAGAAAATAATTTTAACTAAGGGAAATGTAAAGATCAAAAACACATTCACTTCTTTATTACCACCAAAATGACACAAACTAAAAAGACACAGAAAAAAGTAAAAAAAATCCATATTGACTCAGATGGAAGTCAAGTTCATGTATGACAATCATCGAGAATAAATTTAAAGTACGGGAAGGAATTATTGCTTCTTTATTATGCTCAAACGACGGCTGACGACTCATTGCATTCAGACACTGCACACTGAGCCAGACGATTTTATTCGCCACAGAAATCCCTCCGTCGTCCAAAGGCAGATATCGAATTAGTTTTTATAAATAACAGACAAAGGAATAATGAAGGACCACTTACAAAAATAAATTCGTAAGGAAAAGATGCAAGAGAGCTTAGAAATGAAAAAATGGATCTTGAAATACTTAGAAAATTAAAAAAATAAGCTAATTAACCTCTAATATATGGGTGAATAAATTACAATAAATACTCTTGATAAAAATATGTTTTCCACACATCCATTACAACTAAACAACAAGAAATATACAAAAGAGCTACAGATATCTTCATGGACGTATACAAGAAGAAAAATAATACATTGACAAAAGGCTTCAAAAACAAATCACACATCCTATAATTTAAATAGAAGGAAATGTTGATGTACGGTGTTTTGAAGGATAATTGGGGGAGTGAATGGAGGAGTCACGGAGTATTCTTTAGAGAGCTCCTTATTCAAACCTGCTTTCCTTCTGCGACTTCTACAGGAGATTCTTACCACCTTATGTATGAAAGTAAAATTCGATAAGACGACGATGATAAACAATAATGATGATGATGATGATGATGATAAGAGAATCTACTGTAAAACTCATGTTACGCGCCATGGGACAGAGGTAAACAGTCCATAACATCAACTTTCCAAACAAAATGACATAAATGACGCATGACCAGGAGAGACGTAAATGAGATAACTGGAGCCCAAAGGTGAATGGCACATCGGCGGGACGGACGGTGGGAATAGTTTGGGGTTAGTGAGAGGTAAGTAAGAGGCAAGTTCAGTGGATAAGAGGGTGGTCTAAATGAAAACAAACTGAATAATGAACATACTCGATATGAATGACGCGGAGGGCAAACGAACTGATGATTTTTGAAGCAAGGGAGGGGAGTAACTGAGGCCATGAAGCTCAAATTTGGTGGTAGGCTATGGAATGAGGGGAAATGGGTGAACGTTTCCACGGCAATATCAAAGTGAAGAAGAGAAAATAAATTACCTGAAAACTAAAGGAGAGAACCTGTAGACGACAAAAAAAGAAACCAAAAACCTCAGATACATGGCAGAAAACACAGACTAAGCAACAGAAACATAATCAACAGAGACAGTCATGGTAAATGGATGTAGAATCGACTATGACAGGAGATGAGTTATGGGAGAAGAGACGTGAATATAAAGGCAGGAATGGTGAGATAAGGCGCCCTAGGCAAAACACGCTCTCTCTCTCTCTCTCGCTCGCTCGCTCGCTCGCGCTCGCTCGCGCGCGCGCGCGCGCACACACACACGCACACACACACACACACACACACACACACACACACACCACCAAACAACCTCACTTCTGGCAAGGAACATCCATCATCACTTGTACGCAATCTCTCCCATTATGTAGATCAACACCTATACGAAATCACCTCCATTTTCACGCATCACGAACTCTGCATAAACGACCAGACAAGCCCTAATATATCCCTCAGTCTCGGCCCTCTCACATCCCTTCACCTTCAGAAAACCACAAAACCAATGGACACTTCTACATAATCCTCACAGAACAAATAGCACAGCAAAATAACCACTCAGACCTAGACAGCCTCAAATAAATCATATCTTCTTATCTGTACTACCACCGACGAGATATGTAAACCTTCATCTCACATAGTCATAACCACACAGATCAAATCAATACAACCACTGCCTCATCACAAATCCTGCCATAAAACACCCCCTACACACACACACACACACACACACACACACACACACACACACACACACACACACACACACACACACACACACAAAACCATCTACACAACTGCCTCTACATAAATCCTACCATTATATAAATCCCTACTTAACCCTATAAACAACTTCTGCTATCTCCAGTGCTACATATGAGTAACCAACGCTTCACAAAATTAATCCTTCATCGCAACAGTCACTTTACAACTTTTTCTTTTGCAGAGAAACCTTAAGCAGAGTTATGGGAGGCCTATTATAGCGAGATGGCTGAACAACCACAACCACAACCACTTTCTTTATATAACCCAGGAACTACAACACCCAAGGCACAAATCTGGAAGTGTTAACAATATGGCACATAGATCATGACTAGAGGTACTATTGACGTAGTTATCTATACTCCTTTTAATCTAACCTGGCCTAAAATTCCCATCCGCCCATGTTGAAGGCTGAGATATAAAAATAGATTAACTCTAGAATATGATGGCTAATCAGGAAAAAGTGCTGAGAAAATGATCTAGAGTCGTAGTATTGTCTTAATTCTACCACATCGCTACATGATATAAACAGCAAATGGACGAAAATCTGGGCCAGGTTAAGGTGAAAAGATTGCACACACACACACACACACACACACACACACACACACACACACACACACACACACACACACACACACACACACACACACACACACACACACACACACTTAGGGCCAACGCAAACCCTTAGCTTACATAACTGGGCAAACCATTTTCTTGTATAGGAACATTCTTCACATCACAAATATATTCTAATTAAATATTCTAATTATACATCAATAGCATAAAATTACATATTAAAGGAAAACAGTTACACGTGGGACCAAATTCTCGTCAGCTGGAGGTTTTCTAGCATCAAATCCTTTACTATTTATTTAATATTTTAAGTATTATTATTCTCGTGTACGGTGTATTTATTAGGTTTACATTAACACTAACTGCATAAATGGAAGAAAATAATGACGTATAAGATAAAAAATACTTAAGACTTTCCAGGGAGCCTCCAAACAGAGGAGAATACGGGTGACACTGTAACCTATGACACCTGTGAATTTATTAGGATTATTCTCACCCTAATTGCAATGAAAATATACTTAATACAGGAGCAATACTCTTCTAACTCATATGTCAGGTTACCATGAAATATAATCCATATTCTGCAAAAGCATTTACAAAAAGAAACAAATATCACTCAAGCCAGCAGGGGAAATATACACGCTCAGCTGCAGTCAATGGTTCGTTTACACTGCCTCGAAATGATGTCAAAACCTATTGAGATCTTGGATTAACTAACAATACTTAAGTTGGGATGGACGGGTTGTAATCTCTCCATTATATCGGGATTTCAGACGTGTAAAGGGATTATTGACCGCAGCCCTAAGTTCACCGAAGCAAACAGGCCACATTAGCTGACCTCCTGTTTGGTCCTCCTTTATTTTATTCTTACTTTACTCTGGCTAACGCCAGACATGATTTTGCTCTGATTGATAAAGTTGTTTCGTAATAATGGGATTAGATTATTTTTGTCGCCCTTAAAGAGACAGGGCCTTCCAAATCTAAACAAAATCGCGTTGTAACTGGCGGAAAGAAAAGATGAAACATTTTTTTTGTAATAATCTATGCAGTATGATGAAAGTAAGCCTCCAATTTCTGAGTCATTTGTGAAGTCTGTGATGGGAGTCAAATGTCTGACCACTACCTACAAATGCGCTCTGTAACGTGGCATCAGACTACCCACAACTAATATCCGCAACATGCACAACGACCGGTAAAAATGGAGGACTTCATAAATCTACCTTATATCTCAGTTTTGAGATTACGGCCATTCATTTCAGATATATAACACAATATTCTTAGAAACATAAGCACCATGACACTGAGAAGGAAAGTCGCGTTCATAATAAAGAATACACATCTATCCGTTTTGTCTAATGTAGGTTCACTGTCCACTGTTTCCCTTCCTGCCTGGTGCAGTGATGATCAGTGCACCAGGCAGTGAGTGAAATTGTTCCGTATCTCACCAGTAGTGGACACTACAATTGATAACACGAGCAGATATGTATCCCTACTTATGAACGCGGCTGTATACATGATTTCTATTTCTGTATACTAACTCATTAAATTAGTGGGAAACAGGCTAATGACGGTGATGTTGATGATGATAAGAATAATGTATGGACCAGTATCACAGTTGAGAAATGTACATTATCAGGTACTGTCCTCCTACTTCACTGTCCTTGTCATAACCAGTACATCAGAGTCTTGATAATTTCTCTCCACGTAACCACTATGTGATAAAACACGGTTCGAATGTGCTTGTGCGAGTGTGTTTGTGTGCGTGTGTAGTATGTAACGGGGTGTCAAGTGACGAGCGTTTGTTGTTGCTGCTGCTGCTGCCATGGGATGTCCAGGTCACAGTTGATGAACAGCTTAACAGGGTCAGTGTGCGAGTCTGACGGGGACGCAGAAAACGTGTCTAGGTCGTTTAGCGGTGTGGCCTCCCCGGTCTCGCACAGCAGAGTGAACAGGTCCGTGTCCTGGGACATCTGCTGCTGCTTCTGCAGCGGCTGCGCTTTTCTGGGGACGCCATCTGCATCGACGAGGGTGACTTCTGGTTGCTGGGGCTCGTGTTCCTCACCAAAGATGCTTGAGAGGACCCAGGCGCAGGTGTCTTGGGGAGCGTTACCGTCCAGCATGTCCTGCAGGGACCTGATATAGGCTGAGGCCAGCCTCAGGGTGGCGATTTTAGTCATGTCGGTGGCCGCCCGGCGTCGGCACACCCACCAGGGCAGCACGCCACGCAGACTCTCGAAGGCATTGTTGATCTGCCGCATACGGCATCTCTCGCGGGCGTTGGCGGTCTTCCTGCGGTACCTTGACAGCGGGGGTGTACGCGGTTTATGATCCAGGGCATCCTGCAGGCTCCACTCAGGGTCACACAAGTAGCCTGACTTCAGTGACCTGGGTCTCAGTTGGTACTTGACCGCACACACCCTTGGCCGCCTACAGCCTACGCCCACCCGACCCTGACCTTGATATTTGCTGTCCTGGTGATCCCTGTCTTGGTGTTTGCTGTCGTGAAGATAGCTCTGGTGATGACTGCCGTCGTGGTGGTCTCTTTCGTGGAGTGTGTTGCCGTGGTGCTTGCTGTCGTAATGG